>NC_044347.1:22465251-22765251 GCF_007364275.1 Archocentrus centrarchus | reverse complement strand
AAGTCACATAACTTGTTGGATAATTTTAAACACGCTCCAAAAGGTACAAATATCAAAAGCATGGTTGAGAGGTTCAGTTTAGTGATTTGAATTAGGGGAGACACAACTTCACAGATAGTAGCTAAATCCATATTTTTGGCATTCACCTGTCAGTCAAAGTGCAGACACCCCTGCTAATGTAAATTTTCAACTTTAATACAATTTAAAGGGGTGAGTTATAAAAAAAATTCACTAATCATTCAGTTGTCATGAAAGGGGAAATTAGCACCAGAGACCAAAGCCGTTTTTTGCAACAGGCTGTAAACACGTTAATTTCAACTGTAAAGTTGTGTGTTTTTACATAGAAGTGGGGCATGACTTGTTTTAGGAGCCAGCCTCAAGTGGCCAATTGCAATTGCTACACTTTTTGACACCTTTACATATACTTCATTTTTCAGCTCCAGACGTAGACTTTTACCAGAAAGTCAAATGCCTCCACTTTTAAATTCACTGCCTCACCATCTTGGGCTTTCTCCAATACCTGCACGCTTCCCTATGACAAGCCAGAAAGTCACATGTTTGCTCCAGGTTTGTGTCACGTTTCCAAACCTCCCTTTTCATATGGTTTCACTTCATTTTACTTCAGCGCCAGTAGCTCCAGGTACGCAACTGTCACATCCTGCTGCATTTACCAACACCTCCTTCTCCACATGTCAGAACTGATAAGGGAATTGAGTGCATGGCTTCTATAGGAGGGGAGGGAGGTAGTGGGAATGTAATGAAATACAACTACTTCCACAACCACAGCAGTAATGGCCACGGCACACTGTTGGCACAGTTTAAAATGAACAATGACACATTTCATCCTTCTCGAAGCAAAAGGTCAACACGATACCAGAACTCGCAAAAATTTCCTCTACAAAAGATAAGCAGTATTTGAGCCTTCTGACTAAATAAAATGTAAAATTCTTCAAAAACAGAGGGTAGTGCTTCGGTTGTGGGGGGGGTTTGGTTGTTTGTCAAAGAAACTTTTCAGCCTTTCAGTTTACTATCTCAGCTCAAAAGATATGTAGATTATGTAAAACACCCCAAAGACGCAAGTTCTTGAGAATAAAACTGAAATGCTAACACTTTGTAGTCCGCAGTAAAGGCAGATTTCATTTATCATGCAATATGGTAAATTGTAGATTCACTTTGCTCATTCAACCACAGAGAAATCCTACTCACTGCACCAGCAGCTGAATGCATTTTACATCATTATTTAATATTTAGATCTCTGTGTGTTTGTGTGCTGGTCTTTAAAAAAAATGTACACACACAAACAGAAACACAGTGCCCAACAGTTCAGACGCAAGCCCTGATGCTCAAACCAGGTAATAACAAATACAACCAAAAGATTAGCGTAGGTAAACACACATTTACCACAGATTTCTGCGTTTAGCATTCAGCTTAGCAAACCTGTCTATAATTCATCACAGTGTATAGGCACTGCTTGTATTATTCATTATCAATTTCGGTTGCACCTTTCTTCAGACGCATTGCATTGCGGTGACACATCAGAGGCTGTTTAATGCTGAAGTCTACACAAATTTATGCAGACCTGAGGGAAGCTGAACTACTTATCACTTTCGAGTTGAGCTGTAGTTTTTAATCTTTGCGGAAGGGTGAGTGTGTGTTCGCAGCCACCGGAACCAGTGATGCATGTCAGGGTGGGAGAGCGCATTACAGAAGAATCTACTCAAACAAAAGTTCATAATGAAGCATTCCAAGAAACTAATTATTCCAGCACAATAGAACGTGTGAGCGTTTTTGCATTCAAATCATGGCTTACATTATTTTGCATTAGCAACATTTGGCACCTAGAAGACCCATTGGCTAATTCCTCCAAATGTAAAAGCTTAGATCACTGCTATACTGCATATACTGTGGTATGCTTTGTTTAGTTTTTTGGTTTTTTTTACTAAAACATAAGCTGCATCTTCAACTTCTAATAGTCAGAGCTCAGCAGAGACTAACGAAGCCTACAGACTAAGCCTATTACAATGACTAGCAAGAGATTTAGCATTATAATGCACACAGTCTATCCAGTTCAAATGTGGAACACTGGCTTCCATTAAAATTGAGCCCAAACAAGCAATTTGGCTCTCATGCATGGAGAAAAGGAACTAAATTGGATGATATTTTGACATAAACAAAGGCCTTTTGGGGTAATTGCAGGGCACAGCTAATAAGCTAATAGCAAAACAAATAATGACAGACTTTAAAATATCTTTATCATCTCTTTTTGTGTCTATAATCACACATAAACCATCCACTTAAATCCCTAATTAGCAGCTATTCTTTATATTTAAATATTTATCTACCAGGGTACTTTATTAAAAGTTTTTTTTTAAAGCTTTATCTCCATTCTCATTTTTGAGAAATGGCATGTTAAGTTCATACTTAAGACAAGCAATACAAAGCATCTCAAACAGCAGCAACCAAAGTGGAAAAAAAAAAAACTCATGACAAATCTTATCAAAAGCCACTTTGAAAAAATAACAGCGGCATGCACGTGCATTCAACTGCCACGCTTAGACCACATGGAGCAACAACCCCCCGCCCCCCCCTCCCAACCCATTCCGACCCACTCCACCCCTCTGATGTATGACATCCTAATGTGAATGTGCTATGAGGGAAAAAAAAAAAAAAAAGACCCTAAACCTATTGCCTCTAAAGGAATGGTCCCAGAGAAAGTGAATTAAGCAACAAAGGAGGCACTTACATTCAAGAGCCTCACATGGTCCTCCGACAGAGAAGAAGAGAAGCGGACAGTGATTCCAGTCTGAGACAACAATAGTGAGTAACCTTGAAGAGAGAGAGAGAGAGAGAGATGGAGAGAGAGAGATGGAGAGAAAGTGTGGTTGTGGGGGGGGGGGGGGGGGGGGGGGGGGGGGGGGAAGAGAGACAGTGAGTTAGAGAGATGGGAAAGAAATGTGAGAAAGAGAAAGACAGATTGATGCGTCCACACACCCAGCGTACACGCAAATCAAAACACTTAGGATCTTTTCTTGCATCTCCCCTCCTCCTCCCGTTCAGCTTTGCCCCCCCCCCCCCCCCCCCCCCCCCCCCCCCCCCCCCCCAACCCACTACCAACCCGTGCCTTCGGGTTTCACATGTGTTCAGGCTCAGGCAAGCGTGAAGTGGGCTGAGAAAATCAGCGCTGCAAGTGCTTTGTCCAGCGGTTGGGAAACTCATGCTTCCATTACGTGGAACATTGAGCTTTCTGGCCGCCTTCTGTGGGTTTGATCCGGAGCAGATGGATGGAGAGGCAGGAGATGATATCCAGCATCTTGGCTCTTCTGTCGCACCTTCCTGGGAGCTTCAACTAAAATTAAGGGAAAAAAAAAAAAAAAACTTGCATGTCCTCTGGAAAATTCAAATAAATGTCCAGTTTCCAAAACCAGTTGCCTGCAACTCTGTTTCTGATCATGCTGTGCTTTTTGTTTTTGTTTTTTCACGCTTCTTTAAAGAGCTGATGCAGACTGCTTCAATTTTTAGAACTGTTTGCAGTTTTTCTCCAGCTTTGAGTTGCTTTTAACTTCTAACAGTTTTCACCCAGGGGAACAGCAGCACAGAGCAGCAGGATCAGCAGCTGTTTTGCAACTCAGACACCACAGATAAACTATGAGCACTGGATTCTTTACAATTACTAATAAGTATGCAATTTACTAACCTGACTGGTCCCCTTTGTCAGAAAAAAAAAAGCAAGTCTTTGATGAGTTTGATTTTGATAGGAAGAAAAGGTCATGAAAACAGGATCCAGACCATCATCCAACACCACAGAGCAAGTGTAGGATTTATGCTATAAGTAGGGTTATGCCCAGCACCATTCTAACCTATTATAAAGTTTATAAATACAACTTCAGTGCATATGGTTTTAGTCTAACTGCCTTACATTTGCCAGGCATATTATACTTACATTGTACTTTATCAGTACTTGGCTCATTTCAAATGAGGTTGGGTTACCATGGAAACACGCCTCTTACTGGCATCACAGCTCTCCTTATCATTGCTTGTAACATATCACTTCCAAACTATGGACATTCACTCAAATGTGTGTTGAATTATGGCATGGATATTGAGTATATAGCGCACAGTATGGAATTCTGGGTGCAAAGTAAGACATTTTTCAAAATAAGACAGTTTGAGATAAACAGTATGAAAATAACACAGGCTCTGGGAATCTTTCACATGACTGGAAAAAAAGATGGACATGACCACCGTAAAGTCATTAATTGGTTTTGAGCTCTGCATTTTGAAACCTCAACATTGGCGTTTTGGCCATTGCCGTGGTATTTTTTTAGAAGCCAGAAGTGACCCTATTTAGAGTGCTAAGCTATCAGCTATGCTAACAAGCAAACACACACCTGTTAATTCATGCTAACTGACAGACTAATCACATTCTACATTTTCACGCACCAAAATGGAAGCACCACACATGCTGTTTGCCAGGTGAATCTACATGAAAATGCTCCAAAAGGTACCAACACCATGGAGAGAACTATCTCAGTGAAGTCAATTTGGCTAAAGTTGCTTATGATGAGCCATTTGTCGATAAAAGACCCTAACTCCAGCATCCACGTGGATGCGTTGACAAAAACAAAATGAATTGTCTCTACAGCTTTGGTTTCATTTTTTTAGCAATGGAGGAAGCTGATTGGGCAGTATTAGTAAGCATACCTCTGTTAAAATTAGTAAACAAAGATAACCATGTTTGCTGTCATATGTTTTTAGTTTTGTGTGTTATTGTGCTAATACTATTAACTAATAATAGTTAATAGTATTGTCAAAACAAATGTGGTTATTACGGTCATTTCTCGCACACTGTTGCAGGAAGATGAAGAATCCGCTCCTTAGCGTTCCCCCTTGTTTATATTTTATATAAGCTGATATATATGTCTTATATCAGCTTATGTTTCCTGATATCTTTGTTTTTTTGTTTTTTTGCATGTCACACTTTGATGTTTCAGATCAAACAAATTTGAATATTAAACCACTTTTTCTTTACTTCAGATCCAGGCAGGTTTGGATAACTTTTTTCGCCTTAATAAATAAATCCTCATTTAAAAACTGCATTTTGTATTTACTCTGGTTATCATTGTCTAATATTCACATTTGTTTGATGACCTGAAACATCTGAGAAATCAGGGGGGGGGGTGTGAATGCTTTTTAATGGCACTGTAACCAATGTACACTGTACAAGTCTTTATCAAATTATGACTACAAAATAAGTGACGGCTTCACCTTTGAAGCATCTCTGAAAATAGATGAAATTTAATGGGAGTCTCGTTTGATTTTGTTTTTCTGTGTTGGGTAATAAAATAGCACTGGTTGGGAAATGGTTTCTGGCCGTGTTTGCTTGATTGACAGGTGTCTAAGACTATCACACTCAGCTGTGTTGTTTATACCGCCTCATCGTCACTTCGTGTTTGGATTACTTTGGTAGCCTCAGCAAAGGCAGTGACAACAGATGAACCCAAATCCCAACCTCAAGACATCTGAAGCTAAAAATTGTCAAAACTTCACTTCACTTCACTTCATTCTGTGCCTTTTCTGGCACACTCTCAATAAAATGTCTATGATGACAAGAAATGTAAGGTTTAAACATCAAGCTGAAGGCTCGGTATGGGTACACACCAGGGCAAGACTATGAAACAAAACACTGTATCTCACAGTCAGTAAAGTCATTATACAGGCAGCACAAATGTGTCTGGAATGGAAATCATATGACTAAACTATAGAGATTAATCCATTTGTCCATGCATTGGGTAAAGAAAGCCATTTGGACCCCTCATCTGACAGCGGGGAGGATTTAAATGACCTAAGCTCTTCCAACAGCCCTTAATAACATGATCAGCAGCTAAGTCAAGCTCCACACGGCAGCATAAGTCCTGCAGATAAGGACAGACTTGCCTAATCATCATCTGCTTCAGTGTTAGGAAAAAAAAACAACAACAGATTAACATGAATATTAATAATATGCTTTTGAGCGACTATTTAATGCTCCATAAAGATTATAGAGAATGTGCAGCTGATTGTTATGTGTGTACTGTATCGTCTCTCTCTTATGCCTCACGGACACGTAGCGAGATAATCTTGAGATGCTCTAGCTTGCCAGGGAAGTGGAGGGATAATCTTACAAAACCACCCAGGGAAAGGTCTTTAATTTTTATGTGTATTACCTTAGTCTCATAATGTGCAGCCAGGTTTTTGTGTATCTTAATAGAATGACTCTCTTGTTGCACATTGCACTGAAAAGTTTTTCTGTGCACTTTAATCAACGTTACAATACTGATCACTGAGGGAATAATAGACACTGTAGGGCTCCCGTGAGATTCAACTGCAAAGCTGTTTAGCTGTTGTGTTTGGCTGTGATGCAGCTGTATTAATGTTTCCCCTGAGCTTCAGGTTCATTCCTAATATGTTCCACGCCAACCTCTGGCACTTTTTAAATGCTTTCATCCTTTCTGTTCTGCTGTGGAACAAATTATGAGGGACATGTTTTGTCTTACCTTTCATAACTACAACAAAAATGTCAGCAGGGCCGTTGCTTTCATGTTATTATCAGTGTAACAAAATGTTGTATTTTTTTTTTAGCTGTTGTCACTTTATGTAAGGATGGAAACAGTGGGAGAAAAATACATGCAGCTTTCATTGGATAGGAGAGTGCAGAGAGTGGGGAAAGAGTACATGTGTCACCTGCTTAACCAGGGCGGCCATAAGCTCCTGTGTTTGCCATGAAGACACTGAATGCCCCATTTGGCCAATTCTTAATTTAACCCAATTCAATTTTATTTATTTAGCGTCAAATCATAGCAAACAGTCCCCTCAAGGCACTTTATACTGTAAGGTAAAGACCCTACGAAAATTAGAGAAAACCCAACAAGCACTTGGCGAAAGTGGGAAGGAAAAACTCCCTTTAACAGGAAGAAAACTCCGGCTGAACTCAGGGAGGGGCAGCCAACTGCAGTGACTGGTTGGGGATAAATGGAGGGAGACGGGTCAAAAGACACACTGTAGACGAGAGCCAGAGATGAATAATAATTAATGATTAAATGCAGGGTGGAGTATTAACAGAGTAAAAGAGGTGAATGAAAAAGAAACACTCAGTGCATGATGGGAACCCCCCAGCAGCCTAGGCCTATTGCAGCATAATTAAGCATAACTAATGCTAAGCTTTATCAAAAAGGAAAGTTTTAAACCTAATCTTAAAAATAGAGAGGGTGTCTGTCTCTAAGGCTTCTTAGCATAAAGTTTGTTTATAATGCGTAATAGCTTCAAAATTATTGGGATTTTTACTCATGTGTTTGATGTTCTTGAAAAAATGGGCGAAAATATCTAAAGCTTGATCTTTTTCAGGTATCTAACTAAAAAAAAGTGTTAACAAAAACCCACTGATTTTGAGATGAAGGAGCGTGCAAAATGGTAATACGTTTCCAGGTTTTAACCCTCGTTCCTGAAGCACTCTTATTTGGTCAGCCTGTTGGCCCAAAGGCTTCCGCCCACATCCAGAGAAAGTGATGAAATTAGACTCTGCTCACACAAAGCAAGCAGACTTAAACACACCTCATTAAAATGAAATGCAATGGAGCTGGAATAATTCCAACATCAGTAAAGCAGGAACATGAATATAGCTCTAAAAACCCATTTAATAGGTGATATATGAGCAGCTCAGGGCCTTGAAGCATCACTTTTATCTTAATTCAATACTGTTATAGCCAAAAGATGCCAGCAATCACTAAATCTGAGCTTGATCTTTGCTATCAATCTCCATCCATCCATGCTGCTTATTCGTTTTAGGGCCACAGAATGGTTGGAGCCTATCCCTGGACAGGTTCTCCTGCAGCAGAGGATGTGGACAGGATAAAAAGTTTCTCACTCTCTTGATGAATTGAACATGAATTTCTGGGGTGCCGCTCCTACCAAAAATCTGATTATAGAACAGATTAGCAAGGAGCTGCTTAGAGAGCCTACACATGCTGCGTGAGGACCGACCAAATAAATGTATAATACACTAGTATTTGTGCTTAAACAGAACAGAACATAATATATAATTCTGTTTTTTTTTAGTATATGCTGAAATGTCTAGTAGAGCCTGACATATGATTTTTTATGACTGATATTTGGCGATTTAAAAATCCTATATAACAGATATTTTTCCTTCAGACACAAAAGGAAAACAGCCTTCACTGAACATTTGTTACGTGTAGTTATTTATTTACTCATTTATGCTCTGCCTGACTCCACTGGGAACAGCTGGTTGTTGTGTTTGTGGTGTTCACGTGTTGCCAACAGGAAAGTTGCAGAGTGTCTTCTGGTGTACAAACTATAAACATCAACACTTATAACATGTTTACAGGTGCTTCTCCTATCTTTTCTTTACTTTCTTTAATTTTCATTTCAGCTGTCATAAATGCTGATACCAATATATGAGCAAATGGCTTATATCAGCCGCTTTATATTATATTAACAAAGCATTTGCTCATCACACGCAAATTAACTTGAGTGGCCTCCCATTCTTAATCCACAGGGTTTAATATGATATTGGCCCACCGTGTGCAGCTATAACAGTTTCAACTCATCTGGGAAGGCTTTCCACAAGGTTTAGGAGTGTTTATGGAAATTTTTGACCATTCTTCCAGAAGCGCATTTGTGAGGTCACACACTGATGTTGGATGAGAAGGCCTGGCTCCCAGTCTCCACTCTAATTCATCCCAATGGTGTTCTATCAGGTTGAGGTCAGGACTCTGTGCAGGTCAGTCAAGTTCTTCCACACCAAACTGGCTCATCCATGTTTTATGGACCTGCTTTGTGCACTGGTGTACAGTCATGATGGAACAGGAAGGGACCATCCCCAAACTGTTCCCACAGAGTTGGGAGCATCAAATTGTCCAAATATCTTGGTATGCTGAAGCATTAAGAGTTCCTTTCGCTGGAACTAAGGGGCCGAGCCCAACTGCTGAAAAACAACCCCACACCATAATCTCCCTCTCAGGTTTGATACAGCTGTGGCTGTGGAAGTGATTGGAACACCTGAACTCAATGATTTGGGTGGGTGAGTGAATACTACTCTATATATGATTCAGGCTCTAATGTCTACTATGGAACTCCTGACGGGGGGCACTGGTGGCTCAGAAATCTGATTTATTTAGATAGTTATTTGATGCTGAAACAGTTATTCAATACAAAACATTTTATCCCGTTCTGCAATGCCACTTTGTACGTGTCTATATTAAGACACAGGCCTGCACATGAGCCAGAAATGGTGCCCAGTGTTTTCTGTGCACCTGGAAGAAAAAAAAAATATGTGTTGCCAGATTTAGTTGCCCTAGTGTGGAAATGCTCTGAGCTATACAAGCAGTTGGAACAGAAGCTTTATCACGTTACGTGCCACCAGCCATGAGGTGAGGAGAAACATCAAAGGACCGTGCAAGGAAACTGAAGTTTAATTACAATGTGTTAAGTGCTAATTTCAAGTTACTCGAGTTTTACTGCTCGCTCGCTTGCTGCCTGAGGGTACAAGCCCACCTTCATCCAGCTGTAGTTTAGCTTATAACCCCAAAAGCACATCAAAGAGGATAATTAATTTGATCAATATGTTCCAAAGTGAGATGATGTGAGGAATTTACTCCAGCTCCAGTTCCACACGTACAGCTGTGTGCTGTATACAGTTTGAATGTGAAACAAACAGGTCAGGGCTGCTTATAAATTGGCGTCAGGAGCTTTTTTCTTCCGCTCAGTCTCCACAGCCAGGAGGTCAGTTCAATACCAGAAGGGAGTCACTAACACACATGCACCATCTGCTGACCCACTTAGCCCATCTGTACAGCAGAAAAAGGCACCAACACCCAAAAAAAAAAAAAGGTGCGTTACTGGCATTTGACAGTAACAGAGTTGGTAACAGGTCACTGTTCCATTTTTATCTCAGGAGTGAAACTGCCTGTTGGGATATCATCAAAGAGCAGGTCACACATCACCACACTTAAAAGCAGGACAGCTCAATTTAGGGTCAGAGCTCGATGCCACAGGTAAAAGAGAACGTGCAAGTGTTGTGTCATGGTTGTGGATTGCTATTCCTTCACTTCCTGTTTTACTTTGGAATCGAGGTCACCGCCATTTACCGTGAGATGTTTTACTTCCTGTATTTGTTCTTTTTCACACCAGCTTTGGAGTGTATTAGCAAACTGTTGGTCCTAGTGCACATACGTCTAGCTGCTCGTGACTCAGTTGCCAGATTGTTTTTGCATTCCGTATTTTGTGCGTCTTCTTTGTGTCTGCATTTCGCCCGCCATGGTTGCTGCTTCTCATCTGCTTCCTCTTGGATTACTTTGACACTTGGACTTCCTGCCCGTGTGTGAACATTTGGCTTTCTAGTGATTGAGTCCTGGGAGGACTCAATCGCTAGACGCTGGAAGCAGTCGCAAGCCCAAACTCACACGTGCATGAGTAAACTTAAGATATATTCAGATTTTTTGATGCTGATTTATATTTTCTACTATTTCTTACAGCGAAAGTATAACAAAAAATCAGACATTCCTCTTTTTCCCTACAGGGTGTGATGGAAATATACCAGTTATTTTCTGTTGTCACATACATGGAGAGTACAGTATGGCTCAGGTCCTGCCTCTGAGTCATTCCATAAATATTCCACATAATGTCTCAGCTGAAACAGTGACAACAAATTATGCTTTTCTGTTTGGGGATTCAGCGCTCGGCTGACTGGAGAGCCATCAGAGCGTCGCAGTCAGGGGGTTGCTCATTTCAACAAAGGGAAGTCTAAGTGGAAATTAAATATTTGTTAACACATTTTTCCGTAGAATTGTCAGAACAAAGATGGGGATGTTTTACATAATATGCTTTACCAGGCAAATGGGACCATCATCAACAACAACTGCCCACTTCCTCGCTCTGTCCCACAAGAGCTTCCCTTATATAACTCAGAGGAATCAGCAGGAGTCAAAGGGTGTGATAGCTGTGGGAAGATACAAAACGCAGACAGTGCAGTGCCCTCAGGGAGCAATCACTGTAAGCATATTATCATATTAAAGGACGAATGAGTCAAATTTCATGATATTAAAGTCACTGCATTGCCTCAGGCTCACGTACCAATGTATCAGTGACCTATTTGCTCATAGAGGTGCAATCTGGCCATTATGTTGAAAACTTTGTTTTTCCCCTTTTTTCATGATATGACAATTTGTCATTTGGATATGTTTGACACTTTTGGTGTATAAATATTCATTGCATTACACACAAGATTCTAAAAATAATCATATTACAGTACTGTGCAAAAGTCTAGAGCCACCCCTTATTCCTTTATATTTTGCTGGGAAAATGGGAAATAGAGGCAGCAATTATTGAAACATACAGTATTTAAGGCAAACACAGAGTTTCTACCAGTCCATGAGTGACAGTGCTACATTGGTTTTTTTTTTCTGCTTGTATTACATTGACAGTGTGTTTGAGATCATTGTCATGCTTAAAAATGAAGCCATTGCCAATCAATTGCTTTTCAGTTGGTATTTCATGGTGGATCAAAATCTGATGGTACTTTTCTGTGTTCCATCAATTTTGACAAGCTCTCCAAAACCAGTGGCTGAAATGCAGCACCAAACCATGACAGAGCCTCCACCGTGTTTTACAGATGGCTGCTTCAACACTGATTTTCAGTCCGGTTCTTGTGTAAGTTGGCATACCTCCCTTTGACATTTTCTCTCTGTTCCCTTCCTTAAGAATGGCTTCTTGACAGCCACCCTTCAGCTGAGAAGGATGACTTCAGGGCGATGAGGGTTTGGCAGACAGTTGATGGATGAACTGCATCTCTCAGGTCCTGCATCAGTTTTTTTTTTCTTCTATTCTTTAAGAACATGACTTTCAGATACTTATGGAAGAGGATTAGGGCCACTAGAAAAAAAAATGGGCATTGGAAAAAAAAAAGGGGGCAGCCAGACTTCTGAGAAAAAAGTCAGAATTCAGAATTCTGCCCTTTTTTTTTTTCCCAATGCCCATTTTTTTTAATCCTCTTCCATAGATACTCTTCATCAGCTGTAGATAGCCTTTTAGGTCAGCCACTTCTTGTTTTGTCCACCTCAGATTGATTTTGGGGACACACTGCACACCATGTAGTGTAATAATTAGCAAAAAAAAAAAAAAAAAAAAAGCAGCCAATGTTCAAATAAAAATGTACAAAACAGATTTTAAAATTTATAATAATCAGGGCACCCAAGTGGCTTAGTGGTGAAGCCAGCGACCACATATGCCGCGTTGCGGTGCGTCTTCCCCTGGATCTTTCCCCCATTTCCTGTCTCCCTCCACTGCTCATAAAAGCTGCTGTGGCCAAAAAAAATAATAATAATAATCATAAAATAATAATTGCTTAAATAAATGAATTGGTGCACACAATTTGGCATTATTTGAAATATATCTTCCAATAATATATTGAGTAGGATCACCTACTCAAGTAAAGCTTCTATGGGAAACACTAGAATTTAAAGAATGCTCTTTGTTAATCAAACTTGTGGCATTAGCTGCTAACGTCTGTCCAAATATGGTCACTTCCAGATACAAAAACCCCCCAAAAAGATCAAGGTCATGGCCAACGTGCTAAAGATAAAGCTTCAAAAATAAGGCTTCACACTTTTATATCAGTCTATGTAATCATCACATCCACCAATCTTGGCTGTATATTTTTACTCTACTCTCACTGCACTGAAATTGTGTAGTGCAGAGTCATCCAACAGGCTGGCAATTCCTCGGCATGCTGGACTGATTATTTGCATCCACTTTCTCTTCTCGGGTTATGGGGGGACTGGAACATATCCCAGTTTACAGTGGGCACCAAATCCCCAAATAATTGGCTTAAATAATCAAGCTAACCTTTTGGCTCGGTTTTGCTGTGGTTATAGTGTTTTCCCAAATATGTGCACTAACTTTGGCCTGAATATGTTGGCAATGGAATTCACAGGATCCATGACCGTGTGAGCTTGCTCTGACTGAGTGCTGCCAGTTACACCAAGTAGATGGAAGTGATAGGATTGAGGGCATCCTAGGCTGCACAGACTGTTTAAACAGAGGTTACATTGTGTCCTGACCTCTCCCTGTCCCGTCCTGTCTGTTTTTGGCATCGTTCCCCTCTCTCCTCATGTTGCAGTGCATTTTTCCTTCCTGCCAATGTAATGCAACTCCACAACAGAAGCTGGCATTTGCATTCTGTCTCTGCATGCCCAGTCTTCTCTGGCTTTTCCACTGGCCGTATTACTGAATATGCACATGCCGCTTCCCTAAGCCGCCATGACCTCAGGCGATGCCTCGGGGCACTGGAACATGTGCAGGGGGGAGGGGCGAGCATCTCTTCAGCGAAACATCTTCCACGCCAGGACCTTCTTGCTCACTCCCTTGACCCCTTGGCTTGCCTTTAATTATCCTATACATGCTGCGCTAACAGCAGGCAGTGAGACTCAGCTGTGAGCCGCAAACAAGCAAGCTGACCTGGAAAAAGCATGCCTTTGCACTGAAGGGCCCGGAGGGTTTAAAGGCCGCTGTATAGGAGCGCGCCTGGCAGAGCTGAAAGCATTGGCAGTATCGCTCCCATCAGCCCTTGCTGTGTTTGTTTGCCATGAACTACTGTTTTGAAACTCATGTGCATGGCGTGGATGCTCGCTTTCACATGTAAAACTGGAGCTGTGCTGCAAAGACTCTGCTTTTCTCTACTAAATCCAGATATTATATTAGTAAGTGAAGGACTCAGAGGACACATAAAGACCTTTGAGCATCCTCTTGGCTCTCATTCTCATTAGATAAGGGATTGAATGCTTGCAACACTCCTTTTTACAAGGGCTATTTCCTATGGTTTCCTCCTCCAAGCGTGCGTAGTAATTTAATTAAGCCGACTGACTTTTCTAAAGGGCAACTGCTAAAACCAACACAATTAATAAAATGGGTGACTCCTCTGCTCTTTGTTGCTCTTTGTTCCCCTCGCCTCATTTGAGTGGCTCAGCACAATCCCCTTGTGGCCCCCTGACTTGATTTGCATTTAGAAAAGTCAAATCTGGCCTTTCTCCTGTAATTATTCATAACTTTAGGTACACGGTAAATAGCACACAAAGACTTCAGTGAGCAGAGTTCTGACAAAACTTCTCTCTCAGAAGTTTTTACAAGTGAAAGCAATATTTGCATATAAGATACGGGAGCTAAAGAATGGAGCTTCACGGGCACAATGACAATCATTTCTAGGTGCTGCTTCATGCAAATCCACTGCTCAGCACTATGATCCCAAATTTGTGGCTCAATGACACACGCTTATGTAAGTCAGTCACTGCTGCAAGACATCCACGGTCCTCAGGAGTCTACTTATTCTTCTCAAATGTCAGTGTTTAACCGATGATGTCGCTTCCAAAATGTTTGCTCCTCTTTGGGATTTCTCGCCAAAGCTGAGTGTTATTAGCAGGCTGGCTGTGGCTCATGGAGGGCTCCAGGGTCCCATAGGACAGTTCAAAGTGTAACGAGGTTAATTAGCAGGAATCATGACCTAGACTAAAGAAAATTTTTTATAATGTATATTATAACAGTGGTGGGTAATTGATAACCTTTTAATTGGAGACTTTAGACAAAGAACTCTATAAGTCAGACAGTATACTTCTATCAGTCTGCTCCAAGTACAGGCTTGAAAAGAAAGGACATTTCAAGGCCATCGCCAGTCCCTCTTGGGGATACGCTCTGCTGAAGAGAAATTATATTTTTGTGAGGCGTCTTTAAGTTTTACCATAAAAAAAAAACCTCAAATAAAACTCAGCTCTATTCAAAATGTGGATGAGCAATCCAGTCTTACTGACAGATGTGCAGATTTGTAGCATTGGCTGTACGCTGGAGCAAAATGTGAAGGTACATTTGGGATCAATCTGTGGCACTCCAGGAGATAATTACACTGCAAATACTACTAATAATAACAATAATAAAAAAAAAATACACAAATATTTGGATGTGAAAATGCATATTCTCAGTTGTGACGCAGCTGCACAGAATATTAAGTTTGGTTTCTACCAGAAAAATTATTCGAGCATTGAGGGCATTACTGGGCCAATGCCTACCTGCAAAACTGCGTGACAAAGCCGGAGCAAATATCTGGCTTAGATGCAGAGTTCCAATGCTGCTGGTGCAAGGAGAGACAGAGCCTGAATTTAGCCTCTTGTAATTAAGAACATGTGTGGATGGATATCAGCTGAGCAACTGCAAGGTAAAAGGTGCTAATTCATAACTTTTATCTGACTTTTTTTCCCCTCATATTTATAGGAACTTCAGTTCTACTTCAGGTTAGCGAATAACATACATGAGCTAGCTTAACAGTCGTAGCTTATATCTAAAAAAACCTGCCTGGGGCCACAGGCCAGTGGGGTGACCCCTGAGGGCTGATGAACATTAAACTAGAGCAGTAGGAGAGATCTGACCTCCCTAAGGTGCTCCCACCTGATCCATCCACTCCCATTGCAAGGGGCTCGGATGATTTTGTTTAAACAAACCTAATGAATAACAAGGAAAGCCACTCAGTGAGAAAGGAGAGGAGATTCCTCCTGGGAGCGAAAGAAAAAAAGAGGGAAAATGCAACACAGTGGTGAATGGAGCAGATAATAATAATTAAATATGAATAACTAAATGCTGCTAACCCAGCCTCAACTGTGCGGGAGAGACACGTGAATAAAATAACTTCCTCCAGCACCACAGTATTTCTCTTGTTTGCTCCTACATTTACAATTAGCTAACTCACGCAGTTAGGGCTTCCTATGCTCGCCCTCGCAAATGGCGCAGGATGACAAAAGTGACATCACATCTGCTGGAGAAGACTGCAAATGGACAAAAATGCTGTAACAGCGAGCATGAATGCATGTGGCTGTGTGATGGCATCACACTGGTGTGCAACGCGACCAATGCGGCAAGCATAATTGGGCTTTTAGTAGCTAGCAAGTTAAAAGAAATAAACACCACACCAAAATAAACAGGGTCACTGCCATTTCTGGGGTAATGTTTTACCTGTCTTTTTATGAAAAACACTGTTTTGGGTCATAGCAATTATACTGTAGAGCACTCATAACTCAACTTGGCTCCAGAGAAGTGATTCACACTTGGAGACCTAGGTAGGGATAGTAGTCAGTAAGTGGCAGTCGAGAATTGTAAAATCTTAACTGGGATGTCTGAAAATGTCAAATGTCCATCCTATGCCTCCATCCATCCATTTTCTCCTGCCTGTCCAACTCAGGGTCAAAGGAGTGCCAGAACCAATCCCAGCTATCAGAGGGTGAGAAGTGGGGTGCACCCTGGCCAGTTGGCAACCAAAAAATTTTCGGCAGCTTTGACAGTACTAGGTCATAATGGATATAACTCTATGACAATAACTGCATAATAGAGTTCCTATATGATTCTGTGACCCATGTCCAGCCTACTGTTACCCTGATGCGACCGCCACATTCCTTGGAAATCTGAAGTTATAATCAAAATCCTTAGACAGTCAGACAAATCTGATAAATCCACAAGGGTTAAATAAAATCTGGGCTGCTCATTTATGCAACATAATCTAGCTAAAGGTCTCTACCCACACATCCACACACACACACACACACTGTCCATTGGTGGTTTAAGGACACACTGGTCATGCAGCCAACAAGTGAAGGTCAGTGTCTGGAGTACGTTCCCTACAGCAGCAAAGAGGAAAGGTTTTAAGGTCAAACACAAATATGGTGTTTTTATGTATTTTTTGTGGGTGGTAGTTCATGTAAAGTGTGATTAATTTGTATTTGGTTCTAGGTTTGTTTGTTTTTTTGTGAATATCCCCCTTTCTCTACTTCACAACTTCCCATGGGACCTGTTGAGCGATTTATTGGTTGCCCAGCCTCACAGTATACCAACATCTGTTTTCCGTTTGTCCTGAATTATGAATCTCATCACTTGTTTTTAACATACAGTCAGTGCAGTACATACTCTGCCTGTGTGGTTTTTTTTTTTTCTGTATGATTTTTTAATGTTGCAGTGCATGGGGAGGTCACTCTTGTAGACCACATATTTTTTTAATTTCAATTCATTATTTAAAATTGGAGCAAATTATTTTTCTCAACACTGATCAGCCAGCAGCACTACATCAGATTTATTTAAGAAAATATCTAAATATTTACCGTGGGGAAAATAATTTTTAAGATTGCAATTTGTACTTTTTTTTATTAGTTTTATTTGGATGGAGAAGGACAGAATATCAACCAAAAATCAACCAAAAATCTGGAAAAAACACATTACATAAAGGTTCTAAATTAATTTGCACATCAGTATTTGATCCCCAAGCAAAACATGACTTAGTAATTGTTGGAGAAACCCTTGTTGGTGAGCACAGCGGTAAGATGTTTCTTGTAGTTGGTCACAAAGTTTGTATATAACTCAAGAGGGATTTTGGCCCAGTCCTCTTTACAGAATCTCTCTAAATCTTTTAGGTTTCTTGGATGCTGCTTGGCAACTCAAAGCTTCGGCTCCCCCAATAGATTTTTTACAGGACTGAGGTCTGGAGACTGGCGATGACCTTAATGTGCTTCTTCTTTAGCCACTCCATTTTTGCCTTGGTGGTATGTTTTGGGTCATTGTCACGCTGGAAGACCCATCCACGACCCATCTTCAGTGTTCTGGCTGAGGGAAAGAGGTTCTCATCCAAGATTTTACGGTACACGGCACCATCCATTTGGCCCCTCAATGTGGTGAAGTCGTCCTGTACCCTTGGCAGAAAAACAGCACCGAAGCATGATTTGTTTTATCTGACCGCAGCACTCCCAAGCCTTCTCTGAATGATTTAGATTTTCACTGGCAAACTTAGGACGGGCCTGTACATGTGACCTTGTGGGTGCTGCAAGATTTCAGTCCATTACAGTGTAGTGTGTTACCAATGGTGTTCTTGGTGACTGTGGCCCCAACTGCCTTCATATCATTAACAATCTCCTCCTGTGTAGTTTGGGGCTGATCCACCACCTTTCTCATGACCATCCTCACCCGATGAGATAAGACCTTGCATGGAGCTCTAGACTGAGGGTGACTGATGGTTATTTTGTATTTCTTCCATTTCCTAATAATTGCACCAATAGTTGTCACCTTCTCACCAAGCTTCTTGCTGATGGTCTTGTAGCCCATTCCAGCCTTGTGGAGGTCTACAATTTTGTTCCTGACCTTAATGTGGTTTTTCTTTGGTCTTGCTCATGGTGGTGGAGAGGTTGGAATGGAAGAAATTGATTCTGTGGACAGTTATGCTTTATACACATAACAAGCTGACATCAGGTGGTGTCTATGATTGATTGACTGATTGAAATCTGTGTGCCTCATGGGCACACAGCCGGTCTGTGGGAGCCAGAATTCTGGCTGGGTTGTAAAGGATCAAATACATATTTCACTCAATAGCATGCAAATCAGTTTATGACTTTTATGAAATGTGTTTATTCTGTATTTTTGGTTGATATTCTGTCTCTCTCCATTAAAATTAAACAACTGTAAAAATTTAGACACTGTTCATTTCTATGGAAGTGAGCAAGCTTACAAATTCAGCAGAGCATCAAATAATATTTCCCCCCTTTGTATGTGCTACTTTTATCCTGTCTGCCCCCCCTTTTTCTTTAAAATGGTTTCAATATGATGTATCAAATAACAGCCCCTCTACTTTGTCAGCCGCACTAAACAGTCAATCTTTTGTTTCTCTATCCAAGATCCATAAAGGTGTTGTGTTCTCTGATAAGATGAAATAGCATTTCTATTTTTGCTTTACCATTTGCTTCTAAATTCCCAATTGAGATCATGTTGAGAGCTTTTCAAATAAGGCAAACCACAGCATCCACTTCTCCTTATATATATTTCATGTTCTCTGATTCTTGTACTGTATTTCTACATCTGTAGACGTCTATATTTCTACTTTTACCAAGAATGCCCTCTGAACAATGCAGCCTTTGGCTCTTAGAAAGCATTAAGGTACATCAGATGAATCGGAAAAATCAGGCTTTGAGAGGGAATGAAAAGCTTTCAAAAGCCACATGAAATCTTAAAGACTTTTCAAACCTTTTCCTTTTTTTTTTTTTTTTTTTTTTTCTCTTTTCATTTGGAGAGCAGCTCAAACACTGAACAATCGTAAAGGTTTCGCTCAGTGGGTGTACAGCCCTTTGCCGTTTGTAGTTTGTTTGACTTGTTTTCTCACCAGGTGAGAACTGTAAGACAGTCAACAGGGCCAAACCCAAAAGTGTCAACACAAGCGAGGGTTGAATGAAAGGCGCTTGGTTTTGTTTCTGTCGCTAAAAGTGTGAAACCACGAAATGTGCATGCTTTTGTAAATAAATGATAAATTGCAGTGCACTCAGTCACATTGTTGTGCCAGAGAAATGCCTTGCTCTTTTAAAAAACACTCCTTAAAGTGTACTGAAGAGTGAATGTGTAAATATTACACAAGTAGAGGCATTTCCCTGTGATATTATTCTCTACCCAATTTCCCCACCTCTGTCTGAGCTACTTTACTTAAACTGTGTATTTTTTCATCTGGGACGATTCATCTCTGTACAAATTTGACCTAAAACATCATCTGATTTAAACAAGTCCTTAAACATAATTGGTTACATGTTTTAAATCAGTGGGATGACTGAAACACTGCTGGCTCACTGCCTATTCTCATGTAACATCATACAGTATATACATCTGAACCAACAACCCATTTTCCAGTACGAAAGTAAACAAAGAAAAAAGAAGCTAGAAGAGATTAACTTTCATCCAAAAGTTCATTGCATGTTTAAAAACAAGCATCATATATAAATATAATTCAATTAATAACCAATAAAGTATCTCACTGCTCACCTGATCTGGGCTGAGAGTGAAGAGGAGTCATAGCATACTGCTATCAAGTACTCCTGTGGACTTGTTAGCAGCAAAACATATTATAACCAACTTAAAAATCATGTTAGGTGTAGGCCACATTTTTGCAGTGTTTCATAGTGTGCGTGGGTTCTCTCCAGGTACATAAGTACGGATTTGAGTGTGAATGGTTGTGTATCTCTCTGTGTTAGCCCTGCAACAGACTGGCAACCTGCCCAATCCAGGGTGCACCCCTCCTCCTCCTCCTCCTCCCACCCTATGACAGCTGGGATAACCCCACCCCCACCCCCACCCCAAATACTTGACATTTCTTTTCCCCTAAACATTCCTCTTTTACTTTGGTTAGGTTTGAGCCTGCTGCTTTGCTTCTTTTTTATTTTACTCTAACTCTGCAGTGGTCTTCATAGTGGTAATTTAGCATGTACTACAAAATAAAAGACTTTCTGTCCTGTGTGTTTTATTTTGAAAGGAATATTGAATCCCAAAGTCCTTTATTCCAATGACGAAACCTTATGAATCTTTGATGGCAGATGCCGAAAACGAGATGATTGTCAAACCCAAGAGAAGGCAGACGCAAAACCCAGAAGACAAAAACCCAAAATCACCTCTTATGGAGGAAGCACCAAAAGAGAAGGCTGTCAAACCCAAGACAGGAAACATGGAGATGCAGGAAAATGCAGACACACACCCAAGAGGATAAAATCCCAGACCTACTGCAGGGACTGTGAATCATGGGGCCAGTCCTAATTTTAGACCCTATCAGGGCAGAGTCACACATTATGTGAAGGAGGAGATCGCGGCTCTCAGACTGCAACTGGAGGACTCCCAGCACCAGCAGAACCAACGTTACTGGAAACCAGTAGCTGCTAACTAGAACGCTTCAGAGTACATATGTCAGCTGGATCGGCTTCACGTGCACTTAAACTAAAGCAAAATGAATGCAGAGACAACAATTAAAGATCTCAAATAGCAGCTGGAAGAGGCTCACAGCAATAAGCCAGAGTCCAGTACAGACAAGGTCCTTACATTTGAGCTGAATCAAGCTCATAATGAAGAAAACACCACTGATAGCACAGCGATTGTTAAAAGAAAATGATCGAACCACTGCAGAACGGGATGATGTGTTCAAGGCCCTGCAGGAACAAAGCAGCCACCCTACTGCAGAGCTACATGTGGAGTCTTCCACCCAAGCCACAGAGGCTTCCCACACAGACTTTGCACACCTGAAATCTGGCAAAGAGGCTGACTTTGAGGTCCAATGCAAAACACAACAAGAGCAGATCAAGCAGCTGCAGCAGCTCCTAGAAGCTCAGAGACAATTGGAAGAACAGACTCAACTACTCAACACAGGCCAAAAAAAAAAAAAGCCCAAGCTTCCTACCATGAAAACACGCAGGAACAGAAAAAAGAAAATGCCTCCATTGCAAATCAACTGCAAAAATCAGAGGCAGAGAAGGAATTACTGCAGCAGACTGTGAAGTCTCTCCAGGAGTCGACACAGAGCAAGGCAAGGAAGACGAAGAAAGAGCAGAGCAGCAAACGTCTGCAAGAAACTCAAGAGAAAGAGGACAGCTTTAAATCCAAGCTGGACAAACTTGAGATGCAGACTAAGATCATGTCAGATTAATAGTATAATAAGCACTCTAGTGCTGGCTTTCCACAGATTCAGACAACACAGTCAGTTATTACAGTCTCAAGGGAAGGTATACTGGCTAGTATTTAAAAATGAAATGTCATCTTAATAACACGTGTAAAAAAAAAAAAAAAAACTGCTTGTTTTCTATATCTTCTGTTGTGTTATGATAGAGGCTCCATGTACACATCATTTCACTCTTATTATGAATGTCGTTCATTTCCAATTATCAGCTTACTGATAGCTCCATAATTTTTTTTAACTCTTCTGTGGTAGACATAATTTTTCTAGTCAAGTTTAGAAAAATTGATATGGTGACAACCTAAATAATCCATAGGGTTAATATAAGTGGCCCCTAATGAAGTTAATTCCCAGCCTAAAGGGCGGTTTCAGTCCACCCCTGGGTGGAGTACAGGTAGAAGGTGATGGGCAAGGAGGGGAGCAGGACTGCAATAATATTTAAGAGCATCGTATACAGGGCTGAAAGTAAGCCGGTACGGTCCGGTACTGCGTACCACTAAAAGATTCTATGCCGGTACGCAGTACCTGGAAGAGGGGGAGCAGCTGTCTGCTGTAAAGCTGTCATTCAGAACCAGTCACGGCTGCAATAAGCAGTCTAAAACATGACTTAATCAGTTAATAAATAGCTTTTTTTTTCTCGTTTCAAATTCTTCCTGAACTGTTCGTGCTATGCCGGAGCCTCAATTCTCTCGCTTGTCTCTCCTCGGCGCTCGGCGCTTTCCTCAACGGCCAGCCTTAAAAACGTTCACCGCTACGTTTAATGTCTGCCTGCTCAAAAGAAGAGATATTAACTAATTGTGTTTCATGTTATTCTACTCAATTTCAACAACACAGCGCAGCTCGAAAACGCTGCTTATGTCCGGAGATTTAATTTACGCTACACGAGAGTGCATTTACCTCCAAAACACAGTGGTTGCCAAGGGGACTGAGGTTTGAAAAAGTTTGATTATTTATTTCCAGAAGTTTTGTATTGGTGGACAGAGCCAGCATGCGTGGAGGTGGTCATCAGTTGTGTTAAGTGTGCAAACATCTCAGTTCCATATCAACTGAAAAAATATATTCCACACTGTCAAGTAATTTCTGCCTTATACAGGTAGGCAACAGTAAAGTTTTATATATATATATATATATATATATATATATATATATATATATATATATATATATATATATACACACTACTCACAAAAAGTTAGGGATATTTGGCTTTTGGGTGAAATTTCAGGACGAGCCTAAAATGTATTCAAACCTTTACAGGTGAACTTAATGTGACCTTCTCTAAGCTTTTGAATGCACATGTCCAACTGTTAAATGTTTCAGAACTTTTTGCACAAGTTCCTGTTCTCCAACGAGGAGCTTAACGGCAAAATTCACAACAGGTGTTTGATCCTTGCATCGACCAATAAATGTCCTGGTTCATGATGAGGACGACTGTTTAAACACCAGCTCTAATTGAACCAGGACATTTATTATATACACGGTTTTTGTCATCGTACCGGCAAGAATTTAAAATTACTTTCACCCCTGATCGTATAAAGTATTACTAGTATTACTGGCAGACAAACTATATAAAAAAATTATTTGCTGTGTTGAAAGATGGATGAATTTTTTCATTACACCCACTGACTCATCCACTATGACTCGAGATGTGGAAACACCTGCATATGTGCAACACTGTCCCAATTAGGAATAATCTATGTTTGGATTACTTTAACATGCATGGAACATACTGGAGGTACCTGCTGTGATTCCTGCACTGCAGGAAATTATATGAGGGGTATGGCATGACAAACGGCCTGATGGTGGATGGCATTTATAAGGACCTGAAATGAAGAGTTTATGTGAGGAAGCCCAACAAAATCCTGGAGTTCCTCTGTGTTTGTAAAGTTAGCAGAAACCTTTGGCTGCTGCACAAGGGGGTCATAACCAGATACTGAAAGCACTACTGTGATTGCTAAGCCTCTGCTGAGCATGGATTTGTGTAAGTTTCATTGAGTCTTTGCAAATAGAACACATGAGAAATTAGCTTACTGTATTGTGGTTTACACTGTTTTGTGCATTCTTTAAATGGCAGCATTGTTGCTCTTTTAGTTATTTGAAAATGGCGAAGCTGAAAACACCAAATCTGACTTATTCCGAACATTCAAAAAGACATGTGAAGGCATTCGATATCCACCTACCTTTAAACTATGTTGGTTTCTATATTATTCACTGTCAGATGCTCCACTGTTGGTACCATTGAATTTAACTTTATTCTTCTGCTCTTTGGTCAGGTAGGTACAGTTGGAAATGAGCTTGGCAAGAGTAGAATCTAAGACCGAAAACATAAGCACCATACCCATAAAATGTTCAGTCAGGTGTTATATTTGTGTTGATCTGTCACTGTGGGTGTCAACTTTCCAATTGCACATAGCCATCTGGTCCATTGTTACTATAAAATATTAATGTGTGTAGCTTTAAAGCTCGGTTTGATGTTCTCTCTTCAAAAGTAGTTATTTGTTTCCACTTGTTTTCAGCTAACACACGCTCTAATTTTAAGACCGTTACAAATACATTTTCAGGTTTTAATAGCTGAATTCAAAATATCTAAAAAGCATCTTTAAATGTGGATGACAAATTATGCAAACCTGTCCTAAAATTAGTCCCTCTTGCAAGCATCGATTTAATTAGCTTATATTTTGTGTAGTTGCCCCCAACATCCCTGAACACATTTCTCCAGATATAACAGTAATGCAGCATTATCACATTTTTTTTTTTCATAAACAAAACACCCACACAAGTTTGCATGTATACATGCCACAAAGAAAAGGTGAAGTAAACACACAAATGTGGAATTGATGCTCAGTTGAAGAAGCAAAATATGTGCTGAATTAAGCAGCACAGTATCATACCTCTGCTCCTCTTAAGCATGTGGACCCACAGCACTGAGCCCTGCGGTTAAAACCCAGTCTCTCAAAGATGAATGACAAACAAATTACAAAAAGACTTGAAGGCAAAATCTTTCAGTGTAGCCATCTAACAGTGATCAGACCAGACACTGATGTCCATGAGGACATAATCCTTTTGTGACTGATCCAAAAATGGGATTGAGATCTGTGGTTCTTTGGGCAAGAAAAGAGCACGCACAGAAACAGACCACCTTCGTCACTTTTTCCACTCTATTTTGAGGAGCCTGTGGCTATCAGAAGCAGCTTTTTGGCAAGTCTAAAACCAAACGGTCCTCGTGTGCTCCAACTTTCCAAAAGAAATCTTCTTTCTGTACATGTAGAGCCTTAAACATGAGGGAGAATTTTACAAAATTTAACATGTTTGTTCTCTGCAACAGTTTCATTATTATAACTCTTATGCATCATAACTCCAGAGAAGATATTTAACAGCACATTTAATAGAGTTAAGGCCTTTACGCATCAGAAGTTTAAATTTCGCGTGAATGTTTCCTGCGTTAAAAATGTTTTTCGGACTCACCTGTTCTTAATGCAGCCGTTCACACCGACCGCGGCATTTAGTTTTTCAATGTTTCTCCTGCGAACAAACAGATCTGACCAATCACAGCACTGCATCTAGTGTGTATATAGGTTACACGGCAAGTGTGTAAAGTCCTTTAGCATAAAAATACAGGCATGACTAGCAATAAAAGCAAAACAGATGGAAACAGACATGCCTGCTCCTCATGGGACTGGAGCAAAGTTTGCTCATTTACAAATTAGCCACTCTAGGGAAGTCAAAGTTAGCTAGATGGATAGACTGACATAAGATGTGGAACAGACAAAAACAAAAGGATAAAGTAAAATACTTTGGTGCTAAGAGCTAAAATAAACTAAATTAATTACTGAGGAGGTGGCCACTAAAGCTAGATAAGCTGTTATTGTAAGCATCAACTGCTAAAGTTCAGTACTAGAGTCTTCAGCCAGACTTGAAGCTCCTTAAGTCACATAGGCCTAGAGACCAATCAGTGAGAAAAATGTCTGTTCAGCAACTGGTTGTCAGAGGTTGCTGCCAGTCACTGTGAAATCGATTGCTAAAGCCCCATTTATGCAGGCCTAGAGACTGGTCAGGGACCCCCTGGAAACAACTGGTTGCTAATGAAAAGTGTTTATTCCCCATCTGGTTGGTGAGTGGTGGTTGGCAGTCATTAGCATGAAACAAGTCGCAAACAAGTGTATGGTGCTGCAATGGAAGTCTCTTGGCGATTGCTTTTTTGCTAGCAGGTCACCAGGAGTTTACGTGGAAGACACCAAATTGTCTGCAAACACAAACTACTCAGCAGGCAGTAGTAGAACTATGAAAAGGGTGATGCAAATGTAACCCTGTGAGGACACAGGGTTACTCACACTCATGTTTCTTGCTTGTGACACGTGTTTACCTTCATTCACGTTCTCGCGCTACTCAACCACAGGACAGCATTAATTAATCCTAACTATCATTTATTCTGGGCATTTTTTCAACAAAGTCAGGTGAACTGTCACACACAGTCATCCTCCAAGTCTGGTTTGGCAAAAATATTTTCATCATTCTCCTTTGTACTTAAAAACTTTTTTACTTTACATTACTTTTAATCAGTATTGTGCCTATGAAGACAATTAAGCTTAGTATATGATAACCATACACTGTACACTGTATCATACTGTATGTGTTTGTATGTGTTCCTCAGTAGCTAAAAAAAGTAGCCTAGTAACAATGAAAATAAAATTAGCTGCTCAAGTTAGATAAATTATCGTCACACATGAACAGAATTTTAAGTATTTTGGGAGTTTTGAGTATCATTAACAGACTTAAAATGTTTTTGTGAGCAAAGCAGACAGATTTGTTTATCATTTTAATTGGAGTATTTTTCCAGTGCATCTGTGTTAGCAAGAGAGATGGTGTGCCAAACTGCACAGGAACATCTTGCGTGTTTGATGTTGAGCTGCTTGAAACGTTGCATGTGATATTACTCGCCACTTCAAAAAAGCAAAACACACACAAAAACAGAAGATGCTGCAACCACAACTTTACATGCATGTCCAGATGGGACCAAGGGGTGACTTGATGATTTGTTGAGCGAGTATCGTCATGGTATTAGCTGGAAGCACTTGATATTAATGTGTATAAAATTGCCTGTAAGAGTTAATTCATAACTCATTTTATTGTTCCAGATTGTTCCAGCCTGCTTCAGCTCCCTTACATACTGCTACTTAATTATGATCTGATATATTCAAAAGTCAAAGCGAGCAGCAAAGTGTGTTGTTCATGTCTTTAAGGCATTTGTCCTCTACTGGAAAACATTTACTGTAGTATCCAAGATGGGTTTTCCCAGCATGTACCATTTTGTTAAGTATAAGCTTGAAGCGATACAGAGAAAAGTTACTCTGTGGAGTCCAGAGAGACAGTTTCTGAGTCATTGTAATTACTTTAAACAGACAGAGAATGACACAGCACACTGAGGTCTTGGTTTTAAAAAAATGCATGTTGGACACAAATTGATAACAGATGTAGTTTAAAACTGGTGTTTTTATCCTCCATAACTCACCCAAGTGATCACTTTGGATTTCCATCAACAACTGACAGACTAAATGTTTGACATATTCAAAATAACAGCACTCATGGTCATGGTGAAAACAATGAGGCAGTTACTCCCTCTCAGAGAAATGGAAAGAAATTGTGTGCTGATGCAGTCATTTTTGACTTGGTGAAAGGCCACAGATGTGGGCGGACACACCCTGCTCAAACCACATGCTGGATATTTCCACTCACTAAGGACATGAAGAATTTCAAGTGGACTACTGCAGGCAAAACTGAGAAAGTAGACCAGAAGCCTGTTGACGATGATCGTACAACATTTACATTGGTGATTAAAATCGGTTAAATGGATTTTTTTTTTCTATTGAAAAAGAAAATCGTCTGATGCCTTTTGTGTGCTTTTGAGAAAACTGGGTGTTGATACGGCAGGACAACATGTTTAAAATTAGCCCCACTTTGACTATCATTCATCATCCAAGGTATAGAAATGTTGTCCTCCGGTCTATGACAAGAAATATTTTAAAAACTTAGGAAAGTAAACACTATGTTACCCTCCATCAGCTGTGAAGAAACCACTGTTTCCCCATAAAGTCCATAATTTATGCAGTCAGTGTTTTATACTTAATCTCTTAACATCTACTAGGTCACCTATAACCCATCTAGTGTTAGTTCTTGAAAATATAAAAGGTAAGCTCAAGCCAGTGGGTGTTTGACGATGACAACATAATTTCTATGCCTGCATACACAGCAGCTATATGGAGAACTCCTTCGGCTCATTGTTTTTCTTACTGACAAATAGAGCTGTCCACATAAGTTGTAATTCGTTTGGTGCTGTGTATAGTCCTTTGCTGTCAAGCCATTAATTCTGAGACTTTTGTAGCATTGCTGTCAAAAAAAATACCCTTATCATTACTCTTCTATGCTGGTTTCATTTACTGCTTACAAATTCAGTTTTACTTCAGACCTATGGACAAAAAAAAAGTCTTGATTTTGTAACTGCAGAGTTTCACATTCACATTGGCTGACCTTGTGCTCGAGAATCTGCTGCCAAAGGCTTTTGTCATCCACTGTCCTTGCTCTTTCTCTTGAAGCCAAATATAGGAGATATCTGTCACAGTACCTGTGCTGAAGAAGAACATTGATGGGGAAAAGTTCAACTAAAAGGCTCTGTGCAGAGCTTTGTGTGTATTACAGATGACTTTGTCTTACATGACTTCTTCTCACTGAGAAAAGTCATGAACCTGACATCCACCAGATTGCGAGTGAACCATTTTGTCATGGTCCGGGATCCTCTTGACCCCGTGTGTTTTGTTTATGCTTTGTTTTGTATTACATTTATCTCTTCTGGGTTTCTTTTTTTATGGTTTTCTTTTATGTGTTGATCTGTAGTTCCTGGTATTCTCCGGTGTACAGTGTCTAGTCTGCGTCTTTGTTTCCTTGCCTTACTTCCTGTTTTATTTTGATAGTCATCTGGTCCCTGTGTGTTGTGTTCAGTTTTGCTTCCCTTTGTCTCATCGGTGTAATTTGGTTCACCTGTGTTCCCAGCTGTTTCAACTCCCCTCATCAGCCCTCTTGTGTATTTATGTCCTGTATTTTCGCTGCCTGTTGTTGTGTCCTTGTCATTATCAGGTCTGTATTGACATCATTGTTGACTTTTTTTTTTTGGCCTATGCTGCCTGCCATCCCACTGTGTGCTACTTGCTCTGGGTTTATGGTTTTTTGCCTTCTGTTCTGCACCCGCGTAAATGAAGCTTTAAGTTAATTTAAGCTTTCCGTCTGGCATATCCTGCATGGGGTTCTCTTCCTTGCCTGCCACAAAGCCATTACATGACACGTTTAGGGATAGTGCTAAGCAAGGTTGCATTTTAGCCACATCCTAAACAATAATAGTTTCAGAAACTATAAAATGTTATGTTTTTGAATCATCCTCCTTACATGAATTTTGGCCTTAAGTTTCTTCTTGTATAAGATTTCCCTTTGGGTGTGCCAGATCCTGTAGGTGGGAATTCCATATAAAAGGGTAGATGTGGCCTAACCCAACCTCCATGACGTTAGCAAACCTTTACTTTTGTAAAGAAATTTCCAGTGTGGAAGATGACAGGTTTACTGTTGATTTAAGACTCTTCACATTCCTTTAGAGAGGGGCATTAAATCAAAGTCCTGGTTCAATCCAAGATAGGGGCCAAGTTCTGAGATTTACTTCAAGAAGGGGTTTGGCTGTAGCCTGGTCACTTCTCGGTTAGTTAGCATCATTGGTGAGCTACTGTTAACACTACGATGCTTGTTGTGGTTTAGTTTAGTAATCTGTGTCCACACAGGGAGTGATCTGCTTGTTGCCCAAGCTCATAATTGGTCACTAGTGGAGATTCCAGGTTTAGTCTGCCTTGGTAACCCTCCAAGGTATTTACTACCCTGTCATATATCAAATACTGGCATCCTCACTAGTAGTCATTTCAATTTGCTCAGAAAAGTTTATTTCAGGAGCCATACACCTCGCACTGCCAATGTTTTTTTGTTTTTTTTGTTTGTTTTTTTGAATGTCATATCGATACAAATTCACCTACTGTGTGGGTGTTCTTTTAGAAAAATGATTTTTAGGACTTTCAGTCCATGCCCATCTTCCTTTGGGCTCATCTGTTTAGCTTTAGGATGTTTCCAACTAGACTAGACTGATCATTATGGAAGCTCGTTTCCGCCACTAAAAAAAAAAAAATCGCCATCCATAACTCAAAATTTTGAGTTATTAACTCAAAATTTTGAGTTAATAACTCGAAATTTCAAGAAAATAACTCAAAATTTTGAGTTATTAACTCGAAATTTTGAGTTAATAACTCGAAATTTCAAGAAAATAACTCAAAATTTCGAGTTAATAACTCGAAATTTTGAGTTAATAACTCGAAATTTCGAGTTAGCAAAGCCAATCAAGATGCGTGGTGATGGTACGTCATTTCCTTGTTACGGAAATAAAACCCGGAAGACACCAGTTATCAATGCTACAGCTAAGCTACCAGTACAGATCCGATCATGAATGAGCAAATTGCTAAGTACTTTCAGCGAGGATTTACAAACGATGAAATCCTTGCGTTATTAGCTGAATCACATGGCATCATTATCAGCAAACGCACCCTCGAAAGGATCTTACACAAGAACAGACTTTGGCGCAGAAAGAACAAAACTGAGGTGGAAGAGGTGGCGGCTTTTATACAAGCGCAACTGGAAAACTCAGGTCAGTCACATGGATATCGCTGGATGCACCAGAAGTGTTGGATGAATGGAATTGTGACTGACAGAGAAACAGTTCGTCTTCTGCTCCGTTTACTCGACGGTGAAGGTGTGGATTTAAGGTCCCGTAGACGACTGCGGAGGCGAGTGTATCATAGCAGAGGCCCCAACTATGTGTGGCACATCGACGGATACGATAAGCTTAAGCCATTTGGAATTGCAATAAGTGGATGTATTGACGGCTTCTCAAGGAGCGTTATATGGCTTGAAGCTTACAAGACAAATAATGACCCCAGAGTGATTGCTGGTTACTACATGGATGCCGTGATTCAACATGGTGGATGCCCTGATCGAGTGAGATTAGATTTAGGAACAGAAAACGTCCATGTGGCCCAGATGCAAAGGTTTTTACATTTTTCAGACAGTGATTCAGAAACTGATCATGTCACTTTTGGAGCAAGTACAGGAAATCAGCGTGTTGAAAGATGGTGGCTAATCTTACGAAGTCAGTGTGTCCAGTACTGGATCGACCTGTTTGACAAACTAAGAGAGGATGGACACTTCTCAGACTCGTTCTTGGACAAATCATTGGTCCAGTTCTGCTTTCTTCACATTATACAGGTGAGTTTACCTACTGATATCTGTTGTAACTGACTGTTTTAGCAGCATACATGGCCTTTGGCATATTGCTGAAATACTGTATACATTAAAGTACACATGAAAATTATAGTTTTAAATCTGATCTCTTTTTTTCAGATAAATATATTAAAATGAATATCAAGGTACACATATTACAAATTCATTATGTGGGTTTATATGTGTCTCTGAAATTGATCATTTATAGTGGGCCAAAACTAATAAATAAATAAGAATTCAAATCCCCATATTATACATATACAGTTTTAGCTAAAAATAAATTAAAATGCATACATCATGATCTAAGCCACAACTGTGCCTATGTATATACATTAACATGTTGTGCATTGTACTGTGTATAACTGCATGTGACAAATAAACACTATCTTAATCTTAATCTTAAAAATAGTGAAATTAGAACAAAGTTTGCATTACAAAGGTACAATAATGGTGTCACGTAATCTAACATAATTTATGCAGAAGTTAGTTGTTTTTTGTACATGTTTAAATTAAAAATGTTACTTGTGTGTATTTTTGTCATCAAGGAGGAATTAAACGAAGTTGCTTTGGCTTGGAACGACCACAGAATACGCCCAGTCCACAACTCCCGCAGTCCTCATGGTCGACCGTCTTTTATGTATGCCCTCCCAGACATCTATGGAGCGAGAGACTGTCTCCAGCATGTCAATATGGAGAAAGTTGAAGCCTGCCTTGAAGAATGTGTGTTCAAAGACTTTCCATGTGATGAGGATGTCTTTCATCTCTGTGTAGAACTGATGGCTGAACATGCTCTGGGCTTCACAAATGATGTGTTTGATACAGTGGATCTGTATGTACAACTAAGGCAGCTCATGCTTGCTCAGTTGGAGACATTGCCTTAAAGGTTATACCTATTTATGCATTTGACAGAGCTGTTGAAAGCACATGTCCTTTAACCTTTGTGCTTCCTTAGGAACAGTTAGTCCTCTGGCTTAGAAGAATAAAAATTAAAAAAAAAAAAGTAATTAACACTGTATAGTATATAGAGTATAGTGTATAGTGTGAATTACTTTTTTTTTTTTTTTTTATTCTTCTTATTTATATGTGTGTGTATATATGGTTGCAGGTACAAAATACATTTCACTGTGCATTGTACTGTGTATAACTGTGCATGTGACAAATAAACACTATCTTAATCTTAATCTAGTCTTTTTTTTTGTTGTTATTTCTACAGTAATTGTTGTCTGCACAAAGAGAACATCCCAGTTTTTTCATGTACAAAGGCTTAAATCTTACACATGCTGCCTGTCAAACCTGGTATTTGGAGATCATTAAGGTAAAGTGATATGTCTCATGGTGGATTTATGATTTTAGCTTTCTGAAGATATTTTTTTAATCCTTGTTCACTTGTATCTCATTTTTGATGTCTCTTAATTTTATTTTTTTCTGATAATGTTAAATTACTAATTTGGTTGTCTAGATTTTTTTATATAGAAAATATAGCTTATAGATGAGCTTAACTAAGCAAGGTGATGATTGTCTGTCAAAAAATATATATAAAAATGAACTGAGCTCTGTCATTGTAGTCTCCTTGAATACTTTATTATAATACACAAATCTCAAAAACAGGGACACTTAGCAATTAACATTTAATCCAGAGCAGTAAGTTAAAACAAAAGTGACTACACAAATCAAAAATGTGCAAAACTTGTAAAATATCAAAGAATTTAAGATAAGAACAGGTAAAATGGCAAGATTTTACAAAGATGTCCTAAACTTTCTGAAATAAGAACATAGTGGCCTAAAATTCTATGAACCAAAAACATTAAGGTTTAAAGCTGAAAAAATATTGGGGAAAAAAGTTAATAAGAAAAATCAGTCATGCAGTGCAATGAAAGAAGGGAGAAACAAGACTTTTATCCCTCCTGATACATCAAGAAACAACCCCCAGCTGAGCACTTGTTGATTTCACTTAAGTCCAAAATAAAAATATATCAATTATGCTTTATGGCCACTCATTTTAGCAACATAGTCACCATAACCCAGATGGCTGAATAGAGGTGCACAAAAAATAACTATTGAATTACTGGCATATAATATAAAACTGAACTTGTAAACATTAAAACTTGTGCATTATAATAGAACATGTTAGATATATTAACTATATTACTGCAGGGGTCTCAAACTGTAACTTCTGAGGAGCCACTATAATCTCACTTTATAACATTAGATAACTAAACTGTCAGATTTAAATTAAGTTTTTCCTTCTTTTTTGGATTGAGTATGGCTAATGAAATTATAGAAAAAATTTATAAATGTGTAAAGATACTTTGATTTTTAACTTGGTATGCGCAGATGCTGAATGAGGCAATAGGAATTTTTATAAAAAGGCCTCCAGGCTGCCACTTTGACACCTCTGCAGAAGTGCATTAATCAAGTGTTTTCAAAACATATTGCCGTGTAATAAGAACACACACAAATAAATTCAAGTCTCTAATTTTGTACCTCAAGTTGAATTCAATTAGTGTTTCACCAATAACTTTCTCAGGAATCAGTTTTGAAACATGTGATTCACATTGTAACAGTTCTGTTTTAGTGCACAACTCAAATACAATCTCTTGTACAAATCTGTGGGTCCAGATCCAGTGTTTGTGAATTAAAGTATTAGATAATGTCCATGACCCACACATTGGATTCCAACACTCTGTTCATCTCAGAACTAAAATCAGGATAGCTGTCATAATTTATTGACAGCTCCAGTACACATCCACATGTGTGTGCCACAGGTCGCCTCTGGAAACCTTCAAGTTCGTTAAATGCAACAATGATGTTCTTTCCAAGATATAAGTCTGAACCTGTGCAAAACCTAAGGAACAAGCACAAATGTTGCTTCTCAACATTCTTCACATATGTAGTTAGGTATTTCTGAATAACCTTCTGATGGGTCGTCATTGTTTCAGGAAAAGTGAAACACCCGAGAACCTTTCTCACATTTGGTTGGAGGGCTTCATATACTGAAGACAGATCACAAAGGCTTTCACCTGCAGTGCTGAGTGTTTTCGCCCACTGTTCGATGACATAGGCAGGCTCTTGGACAAGTGTTTTGTGTGCAAGCTCCATTAGGACTTCGGTAGCATTGCAGGCTGTTGGCATCCTTCTGCAGCTCTGGTTATCAAGTATGTCTACAAGTTCTTCTTGGTCCACACTGCTAAAATCTGACTGCCACGCCTCTAACACTGTACGCTCAGATTCAGGCATGAACTTGAGAAAATTCTCCACAATATCACTCTTCACATATCCAAAGGCAGCTTGTTCCAGAATGGCAGGGGCAATTTTCACAGGGAGATATTTCTCTGTGGCCCATCCAAATGCAATGATTCTGCCCACACTCTCCCACTCCTGCTGCCCAAAATCATGCCTTAAGAAGGGCACTTTGTAAGCAGTTCCAGTGGTGCACTGGTCATAGAATTCCTTCCAGAATTCTGAAAGACAGTCTCTTACAACTCCTCCATGATCATAAGCTTTTTCAGGTGTTCCATCAGGCAGTACAAGCTGGATTTTAATGTCAACATCTTCGAGATCATTAGCACTAAAATGTGAAATGAGCTCTGGCATTACCTGCCCTCTGTGAACGACTAGTACTCTTTTCATTCTCTCACTGGTTGGGCCAGGTTGTGGAGTTAAAACCAGGGTGTCGTCCAAATTTATTGACTCACTGTCAGAGACGGGTCCAACAAAAACAATGTCACTGCTGTAAGAAGAGTTATCACTTACAGCCTGCATGGAAGAGAGTGAAAGGTTATTGTCTGTAGTGTCTACAGTTTGTGTCACATCAGGGCTGACTTGTTCAAAAGGAGCAAATGAAGAAACTGTAGCAACAGTAAAAGAAGAGGAGTTTTGGTCTTGAGAAGATGATTGCAAACCTGGGCTGCTTTGGGTTTTTTTTGTGGTCAGGTAAAACCTAAGGATATTTAGTTTTGTAACATTGTACATTTCTCCAACTGTTAATCCACCATCAACTGTCATCTCTTGATAATCCTTTAGATCACATTCAAAATCTGTTAAGGGCCCCCGAACATTTCCTCCATTTGGAAAGAACAGATCTTTTGCAACCTGTAATATGTCACTTTTCTTAGCGTCCTTGCAAATTACCATTTTTCTTGTCCCTCCTCCTCGTCTAGCTCTAACCTGCTTGAAAACATCAGCATCTTCATCATAATGCATCCATCCTATTTCTATTTTTCTCTTTGTCTTCAGAGCATTTCTTTTATGGGTTGGTTCTGAATGTTCTTGCGCTGTGCTGCTGCCATCTTCAGATGTTTTTCTTTTGGACAATTTGGTTTTCAGACGTTCAAAAAGCGTCGACTTTCGGCTGTTGCCCTGCCGTCTGCAAAATCCAAATACTGCAAGGCGATCACCATATGATGGTAGATAAGTCTTCAGCTCCTCATCTGACATCAGATTTATAACACTGGCATCGATCTACAGAGGGAAAAATAATTCACTTTCACACACACACACACACACACACATATATATATTTGAAAATACAATTATATATTGAATGAAAAAAGTAGTATTTAAAAGAAAAAAAAATTAGAATTATGTACCTTCTCATTCTCCAGGGTTTGTATTATTTCCTCAGAGACTTCTCTTCGTCTCAAGAAGTCAGTCAGGTCTTCCATGCTGTAAACAAGTATGTACAAATGATCACTTATGAATCCACCATATGATCATCAAGTCTCGGTGTCTAGTGTACTTAATGTAGTTGAGAAGCTTGTAATATAACTTCCTGGGTAATATACCTTCCCTGCAATTAAACACTAATCAGTGGTTCTCAAATTGTGGGGCGAAATGTCATGACAGGTGGGATGCGAATGACCTGGGAGAAAAGTCATGCGGAACATACGTTGAACATCTGATTTATTTTCACAGCGGAACGAGGAAACGTTAGCAGCTACGTTAGCACGGCGACTAGCCAAGCCAAGCTGTGCACATAGTGCCGTCATGCCGCCACTTCAACATCGACCCCCAGACCGATCTTAGCGTGTGGTGTTAAAATATTTCATATAAGTGAGGCATAACGGAAAAAATCTGCACTGATTACATACCTTTTAGATAGTTACCACTCGTTAGACTACATCTCTACCTGAAAACCCTGGCGACAATGCAGCACAGTCTCTACCCGAGTGCGGCTGTGCCCTGTGCTTCCGGTAACAAGGAAATGACGTTCCTGCATCCGTTCCTGCATCCTGATTGGCTGTGCTAACTCGAAATTTCAAGTTAATATCGCCATCTGTAACTCGAAATTTCGAGTTAATAACTTGAAATTTCGAGTTATTTTCTCGAAATTTTGAGTTAATAACTCGAAATTTTGAGTTATTAACTCGAAATTTCGAGTTATTTTCTCGAAATTTCGAGTTATTTTCTCGAAATTTCGAGTTAATAACTCAAAATTTTGCGTTACGGATGGCGATTTTTTTTTTTTAGTGGCGGAAACGAGCTTCCATAGATCATCGCTAGAACAGCAGCATCAAACATACATATATAACGACTGTACCGATGTGACGGGAGCAAAAGTAACGTGACTGTACAGTAAAGAATTGTACTTTTAACTGTGCCATGTTTAATCGAACATTTTGGATAATACTTTCTTTGTATGCTGCCTATATACCTTTTCTCACCCAGTCGCAGAATCTGACTGGCTTGACAATAAAGCTTTCTTTAAACTATTGAAGGTATGTAATATGTACTGCTGCAGTTGTTAAAGTTCCACCAGACAGACGTCTTCTGTTTCTACCATGCAAGCCACCATTAACTGCTGAATTGTGACATGCTGTAAAACACGTACCACCCTCACCTACACAGTCTTGATTTTGTGCTTTCCTATATAAATGAAAATGCTTCTTTCTGCATTTGGCACCGAATATTGGCACTTTAATTTTTGACCCAATTTTCTAACAAAACTGCTTCTGGTTCATCCTATATGGATCTGGAATATCTTTACCAAATATCATGACCAGAACACCGGTAGCTGTTGGAATATCTTTAGCTGTGCCACAATTTTAGCTCAAAGTAACACAACAAATGATATCCCAAAGTTGGAAACCCCATGGCAAGTTAGACAGGCCATGACCGAAAAGCTCTGCAAGTAGATTACAAGCCTTTCTGGCTTCTATGCCTTTACAGTTAAGTAATTCATGAGGAATCCCTTTCTTCTCTTCAGTAAGCAAGGGGGGGGGGGGGGGGGGGGGGGGCATTTGAAGAAAAAGAAAATTAAAAGGATGCGTGGAGGACGGAAGAGATGGAGGAGAGAAGATGGAAAAAGCAGAGAACAGACGACAAACAGCTCAGCAATGAAACATTAATATGCCCACTGTGTATGGCACGGGCAACTCTGCACTTCTCTGTCATACTCATTTTCCATCATAAAAAATTGAACCATACTTCCCTCTGTGTATTAATCAGTTACATGCATTCTCGCTAAAACACATTTTTTTTTTTTTTTTTTTTTACTGCAGGCATTTACATTTTTGTGCAATTTCCTCATACTTCATAAACACTAGGCCGGTTGGCTGCGGGACAATAAAAATGTCAATAAGTCCCCTCCACCCCCCTGAAGAAAACCAAAAGCAGACACTACCCGTGGAAACCAGCAGTGAATTTAGCATTCGTGTGCTGGAATGTTTTGTGGCACTTGATATTTCTTGATATGTTTGGCACAGAGAGTGGGAGGACTTGGCAGTTGTGAATGAGGAAAACACTGGAGGATGGTGTTGAGTAGCAGAAATAGAGGCATAAAGCGAAGATAAGCACAAACCGTGCGGTTATTTGATAAGCGCGGCTAACTGGGCTTTGTTATCTCTGTCTCTTTATGCTTGCTAGCATTATAACAACTATTTCTGAGCATGGCACAGCCTGAGAACAATAGAATATGTCAAAGTGGAGTACAAGTAGGAGAGCAGTACAACAAAGTGGACAGTTTGCAAAATTTGCAGCTGTAGAAAGTCTGACTGTGATACAGAAAGGCATTTTTAAGAGAAGACAAGGGAAGTGGGGAGGTGTAGCAGAGAAGAGTAAGACCACACCAGGTTGTTACATCTTATAATTATAGGCCATACCATCACGTCTTCTCACCTGTCCTCTCATCCTTTCTTTTTAACCCACAACCGCTCCCTTCCTCTCAGCAATCACTGCCACACTGCCAACACACATTTTCTCTCCTCCCGCCCTGTCGTCAGTCATTTTCATACCACTCTGTTGTGCCTCAACCTGGAGAGACACGGATGTTTGGGCTCGCCCGTGGCAAAGGCTCAGCGGGGTGGACCTATCATCACCACACTGCATGAGAACTGTCGTTTTGTCATACACAACCGCTCTAGTAAGGTGAATATTGAAATATATTCAGGTTAAATGGGTAGTTTGCCAAGACATTTTGCTTTGTAGTTTAAATGAGAATTGTTTGTTCAGACCTTGTCATTTCATTAAAATCCAGTCATTCAACAATTTCCATAGTTGTTCTCTGCTCTTGCTGCTGTCACGACTTCTCTGACGCCTACAGACTTTATTGCAAAGTGACACTGTGAATGACACAGCACCCCTCAGTGGTGTGTGGTGAATATGTGGTGAAACACCACATTGCACTCCCACTGTGGACTAATAGCTTGCCTGCAGGGGGGCCAAGTCAAGCTGGCATCCCTTGATGGAAAAAGAAATGACTGACCGGCCAATCAGATGAGGTTATAATTGTACTGTTTCCAAACTGTGATTAGCCATGAGTGTGCCAGGAGAAGCCAGCTGCTCTTTAGTTTCACACCAATCCAAACACTGAATAACCATTAGCCATGTAGCAACATTAGCAATTAAAGTACGGGTGGTGGAGATCTGGAGTTTTTGGTAAAAAAAAAAAATTTTTTTCACAACTGCAGCAGAAACTTAAAATCAAATCTGACGGAAAAGCGAAGACTCCTGTCATGGTCCCATTTTTTAAAATGTATTAATCTTTTTGCATTTTTGTTTGTCAGGTTGGTTTTGATGTTCAGTGTTTTAATGTTTTCATCTTACAGTGAGAATCATTACTCTTTTGCTCCTTCCTGTTCTGCTTTGAAGGTCAGTTCAAAGGTTACTTCTTCTAGTTTGACTTCCTGTTCTTTTTCCTCCTGTGTGATGTGTGATTGTCTTTGCCACCACTGTTCAATCAGCCCTCTGTGCAGGCGCCCTGGCTTCCCCTTTGTCAGATAATCTTGTTATTCACAAAAAGGTGCCCTGTTTTAGGATGTGACATTAATATTTAAAGAGCAATGAAATTATCTGCACCCAACAGGGTCTAAGAATCTATATTTCTTACATTAATGCTAATTAGAGAAAGACAATGATAAGAAAATTTAGACCCACCTGCTATTTGCACACAGAGGTCCAAGTGATGCTATTTTCTGAAGAGTTGATATGTCAGCGGGCAGTGATTTCATACCTGTTGATCTCTAATCCAAACTGTAACCTGCTCTGGAGCATGTTAGGTTTGTAAGGTAGCATAGGTTGCCACAGTGATTAGAAGTGAATCACCTTGATAATAATCAGGGTTAACCCTGAACTTACCTATCCCAATAACCTGAGGCCTGTACTATGAAGGAGGTGAGTGTGTTTGCTTACAGCCTGTGCAGGCTTGGGTCTGTTGTGTTGGGCAATGAACATTTCATCTAGTTTGAAATCATAAGGAAGGATGGAGTTTGTAGTTTGTGAAGCATGTACAACAGAGTTTTTAACTTATGTTTGATATATGTAGATCACAGTGCATGATGTGATAGCTCTTTGTGTTTATGAGGGAGCGGGAGAGAGGTGGTAAACAGTTGACTAGCAAGACGTGTAACTGTATTTGATAGGTTCAGATCATTTTAATAACTCAGAAAACAAACGCACAACTCTTTTTGAACTTGCGCAAGGAGGAGAGATCCGTTCCTTGAACTCAGCTCGCGGCTGAGCGGAAGTTATCTGTCCTAAAGGACGGCTTCCTGCGCAGCGCTTTTATTCGGACTTTCACAATAAGATCACGTGGGTTACACCAAAGGCAGTTTACAGCATGTAATAAACAACATTCTTGGCTTTTTCCTTACCATATATGGTAGTAAGTATCCTGTAGAATGTGCATGTAACATGGCGTATATGAGACACGTATCCTATGTGTGTATTCTCTGCAGGCTGAAAACAGCCTACAGGTAACTACAACTTCCTTTGTAAAAAATGTCACCACGTGTTTCCATTTCAAACATAAAAACAACAGTATCATATGTACATAAAACAACTTATAGAAAATATACAAACAGAAGATATGATAATTCATAATAAACAGAATGGAATTTATACCATAACTCCAACAGTATTATAGAATTTTGATACAATGTTGACCATGTTCAGCATGTTAGTATAGTGTGCAACTATAACTAATGGTTATCCAAAAATGTAAAAATGTGGCTGATGTCATTATGTAAATATGATTGGTTTAGCTGGTTTGTAATAATAAACCAAATTCCTGAACAAATCGAAACTTAGTCATGATTCTGGGTGCTAAAGGAAAAACAATTCATCCCCCGATCGATCAGCAATTTCACGGATTCCCAGGAAATTGCGCACTGGGAACTGATCCAGTTTTATATTCTGCTGGATCTTCAGTCTACTCTGAAAAGAAAAAGCAGATTTATATCTCCATTCACGTCCTAGAAGATGGGCAACATCCAGACAACAACTTTTAAGTGGTAAATCAATATTTCACAAAGTCTCCTTTGCAGCGCCCTGGGCTGCATAGGTCCTTCACCAAACAATAGGCTCCTGACCTGCATTATTCATCCCTCACGCATTCACTCGTCTCTCACTGACACACAAAGCTCACAGGGGATTCAACTTTCCCAAACTAAACTTCCGATAAGAAAACCTTTAAAAACATCAGCCTCTCCGCCCTTAAATCTCTGAGGTATTTTGAGTCGCTTTATGCCATCCCTAATAATGCTAACCACGTTGAATAATGAATTGCTGACTCATATCTCACAGCAGGCCTAAGCCAGAATACTCTTGGTTTAACAGAAAGTCAATGAGTAAGGCAAACAAAACTGATTGGGAATTTTTGTAATATGAGGTTGCTGTAATTAGCTGTTGCTTTAAAAGGAAAACCCCCGGGACCACACACACCTAGGTTGCTTCACAATCAGAAATATTTTGTAAAAAAAAAAAATCACACAAACATAGCTGTACCTCTATATTTAGAAGTACTCCAATCATCATTAAATCTATCTTTGAGAGTCCAATAAGCGTAACACAGTTATTACAAAATGCTCCAAATACTGGCAGCAGATTTTTAATGAACTTGACATTTAATGCTTCATGGCTTTTAGTAAGTTTCCCCTAATGTCTTTTCATAATGTGTAATTAGGCACAGACTTTAAATAATGTGCGCGTGCAAAGGTTCCTAACACAGGAGATGAGGATCGTTCAGTCTCAATCAGTGTATTATCTCTGCCGCAGACCATTACTGAAGCCTGCTACTTAATAGCCTTGAAATTAGATGTGGGGCTGATAGCACATTGATTATAACTGAATGAGGGCAGCAGGTGTCAATTGGCAACATTCAAAGGGACTTTAAAGAGCATGAAGAAAAGTCACCAGGGGAGAGTTTTGTCAATGAACAGATGTATTTCACACCTTGAAATCTGCCACTAGAATGCATCTAATATTACAACAGGAAACGTGAAGCCCGCTCAGAATTACAATATGTCACATCAATCCAGTGAACCAGTTTGCATTGAGACATTCAAAGATGAATATGCAGGAATAGAGGCAGCAGGACACATTTTCACATCACGCTTTTCAAAGTGGTAGGCCTAAGGATATCTTTATTGTTCACTATATGAAGGTAAAAGAAACACCCACAGAACTGTGCTAAGTTTGAAAGTATTATTATTTTTGCTTTTAATTTTAAATTGGCAGAAAAAAAATCAAGAAAAGCTGGCCCGGCCCACTGACCAAACCAGCGCTAATTCTTTTGGGTGCGTTCATCTCCACAGTTTCATTTTCATTCGTCCACTGATTTATTTTTGCTAACATTTCAAAAGTTTAACATGAAACAACAACAAAAATAATAATTTTGTCATGATTTTTCTTAAAGATTCTTGAAGATGTCAAACTGTGCATTCTTTGAATTGTTGTAGTCTAGTAAGGATGCAACTATAAATACGGACCTGTAGCAGGTTCATAAATGATTAAGTTTCTCATAAAAACTCCACCAGGTTTACAAGAAATGGCCAATCAATGACAATCCACACTGCGCTATTGCCACAGGCTAAAGACGAAAAAAGTCACCAGCATCACTAAAAGGGCAAATTTCACTGCCTGACCTGCCAGGTCACATTGGGAGTTTCCCCCTCATAGCTGAGAGGTTTGCTGGATGAGGATGTGGGGCAAAATAATGTGTTGTTGACTTGCAGATTGTGCATCAGTTAAGATAACAAATATTGGAAATATTGGAAAATAGGGTTCTTCTTGATTGTGTCTGCGCCTTTGGCTAGCTTTTCACATGCTGTGTCAAATATTTTGGGGACAATGTGGGACACTAAATGCTGAAAGGTCATCTGAAATTTAGATGTTTAGCTGTTAACAAAAAAAAGAACAAGTTTAGTGTTACCACCCCCTTAGGTAATATAAAATTCTATGCAATTCAGTTTTATTTATATAGCATCAGTCACTTTAAACCACTTTATATTGTAGGGTAAAGACCCTACAATATTAGATAGAAAAACCAGAATCAGGTGATCACCCCAATTACCAAGCACTTGGGAACACTGGGAAGGAAAAACTCCCTGTTAACAGGAAGCTGTAGTTTGTTTGCATGGTCTTATAGTCTTGTTATAGTCGTGTATTCCTTTTTGCATTCCTGCTACTCTGAAAATTGTTCTGTTTGAGTCTGTACTGGAAGCCACTAAATATTGGTCATATTATTGGAGCAAACACTGGATATTGTACAATTCTATAACACTTGATTAAAAACCTATTTAGTTATGAAGTGGTTTTAATCCAACAGCCACACACAGTTCATTATATGTGCACAGAGTAGCAGTGTTACATGCTGTTTTTTTGGAACTGAAAAAACCTTCAGTGCAATTAATGCGTGTGTGCATTACATTTATTATGTGTTTCTGTCATCTGTGTTTCCCAGCAAATGTACTTGGACGGACCTCTGGCCTGTCACTGTGTATAATGATGATTAATATAAGCTGTGGTATAATCTTAATGTGCAGATTGATTAGCCCAGTAGAATAAGCTGTAACTTAAAAGAGTTGAGTGTAGTTTATTTTTTACTTCCTTCCTCTTCCCACTAGCCAGAATTTTTATTTTGTTCTGACTTATTAATGGCTAATATATACAGAAATTCTTGTACACAAACTTCCCCTTGATACAAAGTCAAGGAATGATGTGAAACAGGTGTTAAGGAAGGATGACGTCACCTTAATTTTCATTTTGAAACCGTTTTTCGACCAAGTCTGATTGTCCAGAAAGGACAGTTAGGTTTAATTTCCTGTTTAATTTGCAGTTGTCTCTGCTTTCCTTTATTTTAATAGGGAGGCATTAAGTGGGAATGTGTTTTTGTGAGACGTTCACTTGCACAGACTACTATATCAAAAAAAACAGGAAATTCTGAGACTCACCCTTCACTGACTTTATTTAGTTTTAAGCTGTTTCCCAGGCTTTTATGTCGTCCTCTGTGGTAAATTCCATAATATACATAGCTTATGATTTTCTAATGAATTGTAATTCCCCCTGGCACATTGTAAGCAGCAAAAGATGGTGACAGGCTAACCTGTGCCTGACCCACAGTGATAGCCTGCCCTGATTTTGCAACAGCTAAAAAACTGTCAAACTTGAGAAAATCTGAAAATCTGAGCTGCTCAAAAAAGTGGAAATCGTCTCAATATGTGGGACAACGGATAAAAAAAAGCCATGCAGTCACACACAAAGTGGGCAGCTGGTACAATGCTTCTAGTTGCTGAAGATTGTTCTATAGACTCTGTATGTTTAGGCTTGTCCTTCTGCAGAATGAATTAAATTTAATGCCTCCTGATGGTATTGCATAACAACAATTTAAACACATGAAGTGCCTATACGGATAGAGAGAGAGAGAGAGGCATACTGATAGGATCACTCAGGTAAGATCATTGAATCTTTCCAATGATGTCATTCTAATTGCAAACCCACTTGTTTTTATCCGACTGAGACCATCCTGTCCTGTTTAAAAGACAGAGAAGAAGAGATGATGTGCTTCTTCAATTCATGGTGATTCATTAAGTTCACTTTAAGGTCACTAAGAAATTAAGCGGTTCCTCTAATGGCCACATACTGTAAGGCTAGTTCCTTTGTTAAAATACCCAACATAACAGTAGTAAAAATATTTCTACAGCACACAAAAGGTTTTGTCCTCTATGAATTGTTTGCCCCTTTATAACAGCTGTACCTGTTTATTAAGGTTAAAGTTAGGGGCATTGCTGCTTTGACAGGTTTGTCTATAAGGCGAGCTATAGCTAAGCTAATTGCAGTTTGCTAGGCCTCGCCTCTGCTAAATCAAGTCACTGAACTGGACCTTCTGCTGTGGTCAAAGTAGCATGTATGTTTAAATGTGCATTATATCCATACTTTATTGAATGCTGCTTGTGAACCAAGCTAGCTGTATTAGCTCATGTTTTAGCTGACAGCCTCTCATCTAAACATGGCTCCAAAAAAAAAATAAAAATTTGGTCCAAACATAGTCCAAATCAAAAACAAGGAGCATTTAAGGTCCATAATTCACCATATGCATGTGATAGCATTGATACTAATATACATAACTGCTGCACAATACAGGTGTATGTTTATTTCATTTGTAAAGGAAAAATGCACATTAATTAATTAGCACTTTGGTCCATCATGTAAATATGCTAGATTTAGTCGTATATGCTAAAGCAGTGATTTCCTAGTCAAATCTAAAAGTAGACATCAATTGAAACATACCAAAGTAAAAGTGATCCCTCACCCATCATCTCAAAAAGGATACAATCATAAAGCTTCTGGCCTGTTGGCATCTTGTGGTCACAGCTCACCTTGAATGCTACAGCAAACTGTAGCGTGTCTCCATTTTATGGCCGTGTGTGTGTCTCATTCACAATGGCTGGAGCTTGTCAAGCTTAGAGACCGGTAGCTTTTATTCTGGTTGTTTGCACAAGTCCATTGTGGCTAAACTGTGGTCTTTAGTGGGAGACAGATAGGAGCAAAGCAAGCTGCTGCTGGCTCTGCTTTCACTGCTCTGAGATCAGTTAGGATCTGGATCTGGAAACAGAGCTGGCATTAGCAAGAACACGAGCTTTTGTGATTTATCATCATAACAAATAGATTTTCTCTTATTAACCACTTTGGCTAACTTGTGTGATGTGAAGAAGATGGAGTTCAGTGTGGGAAAAAGTCTTAATAACTCATTTAGCACATTAGCAAGGAAAGCCTTGATGAGTGGAGACATCAATTCAGGTTTAATAGAACACGTGCTAACTCAGCCAGTATTTTCATATTAGCATGTACGAGAAATCAATAGTAAGTTTAACAAGCTGCTTTGCCGATACACCAACTTAATTTTTAATTTAGATTTTTAACCCCAGCAATACGGTGGAGCAGTGGTTAGCACTGTTGCCTCACAGCAAGAAGGTCCTTGGTTTGAATCTACCTTGTGTGGAGTTTGCATGTTCTCCTCGTGTTTGCGTTGGTGTACTCCGGTTTCCTCCCACAGTCCAAAAACATGCAGTTAGAGGGGTTAGGTTAACCATTGAATCCCGAACCTGTCGTCAGCAACAGAACGTACTAAAGTTGTCCCGCCATTCGTGGACTTCCAGCAGCAATTACTGTAATAACCCTATGTTGGGTGTGAAGCACAATTTTTCAGCTTTCAGAAACTGTTCGAATTTTTCCAATAAGACAAACAGTTTTGTAATTACGGTAATTCAAAGTACGTTTGATCTGACGTCTCAGTGGTGATACGCTTGTTGTTAACCAGCTGTTCATGGCAAGGAAAGGCAGGTAAAAGGTGAATCAGTGGCGATCGCCCAGTTTTATAGAGGGTTAACTGGTGATTGTAAATTGCCCATAGGTTTAAATGTGAGTGTGAATGGTTGTCTGTCTCTCTGTGGTAGCCCTGTGACAGGCTGGCGACCTGTCCAGGGTGTACCCCATTTCTCGCCTTGAGACAGCTGGGATAGGCTCCAGCTGCCCCGCAACCCTGAAAAAGGATAAGGGGAATAAAATGGATGGATGAATTTTTAATCCCCCTTCACATGGGTGAAGGCATAGGTAAAATGCCAGAGACAGACTTCGATGCTACCAAGATAAACAGGTCCAAGAAATGGGCCAATCATGTTACAATGCAGAACCCCTAAGTTTGACCCTTTTGTGTCTTTCCAGTAGTAAAGCAGAAACATTACAAAAAAAATTCCTGTTAGCACGATGTTGAAATATTTTTTTTTTCAAATTTTTTGGCCACAGTGGCCTTTTTCATAGTAGAGAGAGACAGGAAATGGGTTAAAGATACGGGGAAGACACGTGGGCAAACTGGCAACAGGCCGGGACCCGAACCCACAACGCGGCATTGAATATTTTGACTTATTTCTTTACTAACTCTGTGTGGAGTTTACCCACAGAGCCTGCGTGGGTTCTCTCTTGGTATTCCAGTTTCCTCCCACACTCCAAAGACATGCATGTTAGCTTAATTGGTGATTCCCCCTCACAGCCCCCGCAACCCTAAATTGGATAAGCAGAAGGAAATGGATGGATAGAATGATGGATGGATGGAACACAGTACTATAGCAACTTATTTGCCTTACATTACAAAGGTCAGAACACAATGACGAATTGCTGGCATATGTGGGTCTGACAGCTTTCCTAAATGAGCAGTCCACAAGCCCACCACATAGTAAAGGTGTTTAAGCTGGAAAGCTGAAGCATGTAATTTACAATATCAAGTCTGCAACAAAATTCAAGCTGAGCCAACACACCACTGCAACAGTAACACTTCAGAAATAACTCTGGTGAACACTCTATCTGTTGCCTGGAGCTATGAATAGGTACTCATGAGAAAAGCTCCTCTACTGCCAAATAACCAAAGCAAAACCAAGAGAGAGCAGTTATACTGCTACTCCTACCAATCTGCTTCCGCTCAGTAGCCTGTGACTGTGTCCCGGTGAAGGAGAGGTGAAGTGATTTCAGAAGAATTCGTCACGGAAGGCCATATCAGAGGGTGGGGCCTGAATCAAAGTCAAATAGTCAGCTGAGATGGATGTGCCAGAAAGTAACTACAGACAGTATCTTTTCGCTATCGCTGCTCTGCAGACGGCACAGTGCAAAGGAGGATTCAGCAAAAACCAGCTGACAGCCATGCTTAGAGGCTCGTCTGCAGAAAGTACACATGGATGTTAGCTCATTGAGATTTTGGAGATTGGCAGTTTTTTTTAAAGTACACCAACATATTCAGAGCTGCCTGAAAGGGGAGAAGTAAAATGCAAGAGCGGATTTACATTTATTTGGTCATGCTATAAATACCATTACTGCAAGGAGTGTCAACTTGGTAACATCAGCATTCAGCATCATACTGCGGCACCTTGTTGATTTCAAGTGGGAAATTCATGATGACATAAATGAGTGGCTTAAAGTAAATAAATAAATAAAAATCCAGGTTTTCTTTTGCTGTCTTCTTTTACGGCACATCTTACAAATATGCTTGCATTAGCTGGAGCAAGAAATTCTTTCAAAGTTAAATTTAATCTTATAAATGTTAATTTGCACGACCACACGTTTCCTTCACATCTGTGATGTTCACTCATTGCCCCTACATTAGGTACTATTAAACTGCTCATTCGCACAACTATCTAATCTACCATCACATAGCAGCAATTGAATGTATGTAGACATGGTCAAAATTACCTGCTGAAGTTAAAGCCGAGCATCAGGTTGTTGGTGTCAGAGAAGCTGGTCTGACTATTTCAGAAACAGCTGATTTACTGCGAGTTTCCCCACACAACCATCTCTAGGGCTTACGGAGTATGGTCTGAAAATAGAAAATATCCAGTGAGCGGCAGTTCTCTGGGAGAAAAAGATTTGTTGATGTCAGAGGAGAATGGTCAGACTGCTTTGAACTGACAGGAAGGCAAAAGTAACCCAAATCACCACAAACAAAACAACCAAGGTATGCAGAAGAGCATGCCTGAACGCGCAAGAGCCTTGGGCTACAGCACCAGAAGTCCACACTAGGTATAGCTAAGAACAGGATACTGAGGTGGCCATTTGCAGGGACTCATTAAAACTGGATGGTAGAATATTGGAAAAATGTTGCCTGGTCTAATGAGTCTCGATGGCGGGGTCAGAATTTGCCATGAACACCAAAAAAGCATGGATCCATCCTGCCTCGTATCAATAGTTCAGGCCAGTGGTTGTGGTGGTGTAATGATGTGGTATTTTGTGGAAGTCTATTCTAAAAAAAAAAAAACTGTTACAGTTTTAACACTGTCCATGAAACTGGACAGTGTTAAAATAAGTGTTTTAAGTTGCATTTTTAGAGCAAGTTTAGCACCATATCGTTGTTTCATGACTCCAGCTACACTAGGTTGGGTAGCTGGATTGTACTCCTAAGCACTCGTGATTAGCTTGTTACTCGTGAAAAAGACAAAATGGTAGAAGATGAAGGTGATGTGTTCTTTGGTGACCTTCGAGAAGGCAACAATACACAGTGCAGGTGTGGACACTGCAGGGAAATGCCAACAGCAAGTGAGTCAGTCTGCTGTCAGGAAAGCCTCCTTGGATCACTTGCTTGAGGATCTTCCCTAGATATCCATGACCTGGACCTACCAGATGCTCTACTGTGAGAGTATTGGAAGTGGCAATGCTGCCCTTGCACAATGTCTGTCCTGAGACTGTGGAGTGACCCAGCAAGGAGCTTTGGTTAACAATACCTAATTAGTATCTAAAACAGGATAGCGTGATGTTTGAAATGATGAGTAAAAGCGTGTAATTTAAACAAGTCACTAATTTTAAGTTGGCATTCAAATCCATAGTTAGCTGCTTGGCTAATAAAAGTGTTTGAACCTAGACACATGCTAGTTAGCTAGCAAGCAAATTGCTACTTTACCAGCTAGCAGTAGTTGGCAGATAGTACTTAGGTCATAAGAAAGCGTAACATTACACTTAACAACTTGCTTTACAAAAGCTGGCCTTGTTTAGATATTTACTGCAGACACCTACAGTAGGCAGGAGGAAAAGGATCCCTATTCAAGCTTGTCTGGCCACCGCCATTAAGGCTGCATTCCCATGTCTTGCATACCAGGGTTAATATTTTTATAATGACAGTTAATTAATTAATGTAGAACCTAACATGAATGATAAATAAACCTTCAGCTCGACTAAGGTGAGAGATGCCTGTGTCCTGTCATGCTGTCTTAGATTCTAATTTACAGGCACTGTCAGCAGTCTTGCTGGTGTTTGAGGCGATTAGGATAATTGTGAGGAGGTGAGCAAGTGATGTCAGAGTGCAGGTGGGTAAATTCAATGAGATAAGCTGCATATCAATTCACTGCATCCTATGTCTTTACATTGCAGAAGCAGAAACACAGAGCACAGACTCTAGAATGATATGTAGGTACTACTAAATGTATAATTTCGCCTGTAATTTCTCTTTCACTCATTTTCTCCACTGGAAAACTATTCAATACGTCATATTTGAAAAATGGACCAGATTTCGTATGTGAAAAGAGACTTCATATACAACATATATTTTGACTGTGTTATTATATTTTACCTGCTGAACAAAAATACAGGGATTATCTAACAATTATTTAAACCGTGTGAGCCTGTGTGCACTATGATCTTTTTTTTCCCCCTCATCAATTTTCCTGAGACACCGGAGGTGCAAATCTGCTCAGGTGTCTTGCCACGGAGATAGCCTTGTCAGGTTTTTTTTCCCAACACCTTTATGCTGAGCCAGGGTGACTGTTGTCTCAGGTTTTGGCTGCATGGATAGAGGAAGACTTACACCTGTAGATTGCTTGAGACACAATGCCTTTTCTAAAGATTTCTCCTGATGTGGTGACCTTTTCAGTATTGGCGTTTGTTACTTTTCTTGACCAGTCTTCTTTTTTGCATTCTCTCTGTTTACATTACAGTTGTGATCCAGTGCTGCTACATGTAGATATGCCTCAATAATTTCTTTCTAGAATTTTTCCTTTTGGTTGCATATCTGGTGTACAGAGGTTGAAGAGGCTCATGTTGGCCTGTGTGTTTATCCTGTTGTTTTTCAAGTTTTTGTAGGAGCACTTTGTCACAGGCTATTTTTTTTTGCAGGTTTGACTGAAACCAGAGTTGCTTACACCACGCCATCATCAGGTACACTGGTCCACATTGGTTATGTGGTGGTGGATGGAGGTCCTCGTCTCCTCGATTCACTGGGTTCCAAATAGCAGAGTTTTCTGGGCAAATGGCTGAGTTCACAGGAATTCAATCAAAGCAGAGAAACAAATTTGATGGAATGAGCGGGAACCAGGAAAAACAGGCAGAATCAAAAATCATTAAGAGACTTACAGTCATAGTGGGGGGAATAATTTGATTCCCTGCTGAATTTGTAAGTTTGCTCACTTACAAAGAAATGAAAAGTCTCATATTTTTATGTTATGTTTAATTTTAATGGTGAGAGAATATCAACCAAAAATCCAGAAAAAAACACATTACATAAAAGTGAAAATGTGACCAAGTATTTGGTGGAGAAACCCCCTGTGTGGGTAGCATAGCTGTAAAGTCTGTCAGTATTATGTCCTTCAGCTGTTATTGTGACTGTATCAAGAAGATGCAGCATGGAAAGAATTAAAGCTGTGCAATGACTCAGTAGATTATGTCATACCCAAGTTTATCAGTTTAATTCGGTGGTGTGACTTACAGTGAACTTATAATGGTGCTGAAATCTCACAGGTGCCTTTATGTTAAAATGGTAAGTGGACTAGTTCTTTTAAAGCGCTTTTCTACTCAGTCAGAGCACTCAAAGCGCTTATACAACCTGTGCATTCACCCATGCACTCCCATTCATACAAGCACTTCCATTTTTACGAAGCTAAGTGCTTTTTAATTAACTAACATTCACACGCATTCTTACTCCGACAGAACGGTCGGAGAGCAACTTGGGGTTAAGTATCTTGCCCAAGGATACATTGGCATGTAGCCTGGAGTAGCCAGGATTCGAACCGCTGACCTTCCAATCAGTAGGTGACCTGCTCTACGTACTGAGCTACAGCCACCCCACTTTGGAACTTTCAGCTTTACAGCTGAAAGTTCCATATTCTTACAAAGATGATCCCTTACAGTGAGAGAGAGGAAGAAACACAGTTTTTTGTTTTGGATAGTTACACTGGTATAACCACCACAGCACACTGTGTACTTACCTGCACAATGCTTGAAGGTAGCACCATTTCCAATCGAACAAGCCAAAAAACTTTTTTTTTTTAAATTTTTTTCAACTCTTGTCCATATAATTTGGGCTTGATTTTCCTTGTAAACAGTTTAGTCTTATCAACTGAAAATTTAAGCCCCTGCATGTGTGGATTGAAGGAAATAAATGTTATGGACAAATTTTGTGAAGTTTTCTTTTTTAATATCAAACTTTGGAGATTCTGTACTTACAGTTCCTATGTGCTAGTGACTATAGAAGTCAAAACTTATTTAGATAATGCTTCAAAATAAGTACTTGGAGTCTTCTCTGCTTGGAAGCAGAGATAACTAGAACAAGGGTAGGCAACATTTTTTTCCTCAGATTCTGGCAGACATGACTGCCAGTTTCAAAAAAATATATAAACCAAAAACTCACAATTTGAAAACTGTGACATCTTTGTATGACTCTGGTTTACAATTGAGATAAACAAAAAATAACCTTTTATGCTTTAAAAGTAACAATTTTTTTTCTTTAAAAATTTGTACACTTGCAGATATTTATAGTCTTGGTTTTGAATCTTCAAATCAAAGGTGAGGAGAGGAGGGTGAAGGAGAGAGATGAAAGAGGCATGGTGGAGAGAAGGGGTGAGCATGAAAGAGAGGGAGGAGGAATGGAGGGATGGAGCAGGAAAGAGAAAGGGTTGGTGGGAGGAGAGGGAGGGAAGGATAAGGAAAAAGAGGAAGTGGACTTCACGTCCTTTTGAGCTAGTACAGATATGAGTCTTCTTGGAAATGATGCAACAAAGGTTTTCACACCTGGATTTAGGGATCCTCTGCCATTCTTCCTTGCAGATCCTCTCCAGTTCCATCAGGTTGGATGGTGAACGTTGGTGGACAGCCATTTTCAGGTCTCTTCAGAGATGCTCAATTGGGTTTAGGTCAGGGCTCTGGCTGGACCAGTCAAGAATGGTCACAGAGTTGTTCTGAAGCCACTCCTTTGTTATTTTAGCTGTGTGCTTAGGGTCATTGTCTTGTTGGAAGCTGAACCTTCGGCCCAGTCTGAGGTCCTGAGCATTCTGGAAGATGTTTTCTTCCAGGATATCTCTGTACTTGGCCGCATTCATCTTTCCTTCAATTGCAACCGGTTGTCCTGTCCCTGCAGCTAACAAACACCCCCATAGCATGATGCTGCCACCACCATATTTCACTGTTGGGATTGTATTGGGCAGGTGATGAGCAGTGCCTGCTGTTCTCCACACATACTGCTTAGAATTAACACCAAAAAGTTCAATCTTCGTTTCATCAGACCAGAGAATCTTATTTCTCATAGTCTGGGAGTCCTTCGTGTGTTTTTTGGCAAACTCTTTGCGGGCTTTCATACGTCTTGCACTGAGGAGAGGCTTCCGTTGGGCCACTCTGCCATAAAGCCCCAACTGGTGGAGGGCTGCAGTGATAGTTGACTTTGTGGAACTTTTTCCCATCTCCCTACTGCATTTCTGGAGCTCAGCCACAGTGATCTTTGGGTTCTTCTTTGCCTCTCTCACCAAGGCTCTTCTCCCACGATTGCTCAGTTTGGCTGGACGGCCAGGTCTAGGAAGAGTTCTGGTCATCCCAAACTTTTTCCATTTAAGGATTATGGAGGCCACTGTGCTCTTAGGAACCTCGAGTGCTGTAGAAATTCTTTTGCAACCTTGGTCAGATCTTTGCCTTGCCACAATTCTGTCTCTGAGCTCCTTGGAATGGAGGGATGGAGCAGGAAAGAGAAAGGGTTGGTGGGAGGAGAGGGAGGGAAGGATAAGGAAAAAGAGGAAGTGGACTTCACGTCATATTCAGTTCTTGTTCGTCGTTTTCTTGTGCTGCTCATTCTTCTTCTGCTCTTTGTTGTTGTTCAGTAGCTGCTGCTCTGCCTCTTTCAGTTTGAGCTTCTTCTTTGCCTCTTCTACTTTGACTTTTAAATTCTTCTTTGCTTCTTTTTGTTGCTGTTTCAGAGCTTTTTTTTTACACACTCTCTGTCAGTTTAGTCTCTGCCATGTCTGTCTTTATTGAAACCTCTATCTTCTCCTCTTCAAGTGCTTGCTGTGTTGCCAGTAAATCCTTCTTTACATTTTCTATTTCTATTTTTGCTACTTGGATTCCTCTTTTCTCTTCTTCCAGAGCTTCCTTTACTCCCAACAAGTCCTTTACATTTTCTGATTCTTTTTTGGCTAGCAGTTTTCTGTTTGGCATTTTTTGCTTCCTGTGCCTTCCGTTTCCCTTTTCTCTCTTCTTCTAATGCTTTCTTCACTACTGACAATTCCTTCTTTACAATTTCAACTTCCTTCTTTGCATTTTGAGAGTCAGTTTTTACTAAATACATCTCCCTTTCCTCCTCTTCCAGTGCTTTCAGTAATTCAAATGAGTCCCTCTTTATTGTCCCAGTTTCACTTTTTTGCCTCCGGTCTTCTTTTGGTCCTCTTCTAAACTGTAAAAAGAAAATATCCTGGTAATTTTCTGCCAGGACATTTTTCATTTTTTCTATGGAAATTTCATGGACTTTTCCATAAACGGTAAAACGGAAAATTCTGTATATTTACGGTATAGTCACTGTACTATTTATGGACATTTCCATCAACTCTAAAATAGAAAATTCCATTCTTTACAGTATATTTTTTGTATAATTAATTGATACAGTGAAAAAAAAATTCCAGAAAAGAATGGAAAATGTCCTGGTAATTTTATGCCTGGACATTTCCCGAAAAAAAAAAAAAAAAAAAAAGTCACTGTGAACTTGTTTTTATGTGTACTGACTTTAGCACATTAGCAAGCTACCAGTCACCACTGCATAAACCTGAGAGAAACAGAAGGTAAGTATTTATGAATACTGGTCTTTGTTTGGCCACCAGAGGCCAAAACTGGTGGTATCATAGCCAGAAATGATTTTAAACTGTGAAGTTTCAGTCATATTAAATGTAAATCACAATTATTTCCAAAATGATTCAGGAAAATATTCCTGACTGGTTACAGCAGACACCAGCTAACACAAATGAACAATTCTTTCTAAATAAAATGATATTACGTTACTTTTTTTTTTTTTGAGACACATTATTTTAATAGAAAAAAATAAGTTTTAATATTTACCACAGAAACGTGATAGCGGTTTCTCCAGCTCCATAGTCCAAAATCCAAAAGAAGCCTGTCCAACTAATTTTTCCCTCCTTTTGGGGTGCTTGGTCACACAATGCATTGCAGTAGTCACGAAATATGGAAAAACTCCTGTAAATACTAATACAGAAAATTCCTTCATGTTTATACAGTACTTTGTCCTGTATTTTTGCGGAATTTTTTTACAGTGCTGGTTGGACTTCTAGCAGTTGCTGTTTCACATTGACTGCTTCCTTCTTTACATTTTCAGTTTCTCTTGTGCTTGCTGTTTTCCTTTTTTCTCTTTTTCTAGTGCATTCTTCACTTCTGACAGTTCCTTCTTTATTGTCTCAATTTTCCTTTTTGCCTTTTAGTGCTTGTTAGACTCTTCACACGTCCTCTTTTAGTTTGGCGTTTTCAGTCTGCATGGTTTTAAAGGCCTCGTGCAGCACAATTAGCTGAGAAACAGTCGTAAAGGGCGAGGCGCTCACCAGTCCTGCTCTGAAGTTTTGCTTGTTCATTGTGGCTTTTTCACCAAGAAATTAAGCAACAGATAAAGACAGATTATTAGCCTCCTTTGAAAATGCCATTTTTTTTAAAAGTGCAGTTAAAAGTTTATTGTCAATCAGTTTTAATCAGAGGAAGAAATCTGTAACACAGGAAATGAAGCTACCTTAAAGATGTTCAGAGCAGTGATGATGCTGTCTTTTTCTGAAGTATTCTGTGGTACTTTGTATTTTCCCTGTTGCGGCTTGTAATACTGTTCAGAGATGTGCTGTCTGGCTCTTGTTTTCCTACTTTGAAAAGTGCTCAAACTAAATGCGTCTGTGACAAGAGTTCTACTGAACATTCTAAAGTGGGTACGGAAAGTATTCAGACCCCTTTAAATTTTTCATTCTTTGTTTCATTGCAGCCATTTGCTAAAATCAAAAAAATTCATTTTATTTCTCATTAATTTACACTCAGCCCCCCATCTTGACAGAAAAAAAAACGGAAATGTAGAAATGTTTGCAAATTTATTAAAAAAGGAAAAACTGAAATATCACATGGTCATAAGTATTCAGACTCTTTGCTCAGTATTGAGTAGAAGCACCCTTTTGAGCTAGTACAGATATGAGTCTTTTTGGGAATGATGCAACAAAGGTTTTCACACCTGGATTTAGGGATCCTCTGCCATTCTTCCTTGCAGATCCTCTCCAGTTCCATCAGGTTGGATGGTGAACGTTGGTGGACAGCCATTTTCAGGTCTCTTCAGAGATGCTCAATTGGGTTTAGGTCAGGGCTCTGGCTGGACCAGTCAAGAATGGTCACAGAGTTGTTCTGAAGCCACTCCTTTGTTATTTTAGCTGTGTGCTTAGGGTCATTGTCTTGTTGGAAGGTGAACCTTCGGCCCAGTCTGAGGTCCTGAGCATTCTGGACGATGTTTTCTTCCAGGATATCTCTGTACTTGGCCGCATTCATCTTTCCTTCAATTGCAACCGGTTGTCCTGTCCCTGCAGCTAACAAACACCCCCATAGCATGATGCTGCCACCACCATATTTCACTGTTGGGATTGTATTGGGCAGGTGATGAGCAGTGCCTGCTGTTCTCCACACATACTGCTTAGAATTAACACCAAAAAGTTCAATCTTCGTTTCATCAGACCAGAGAATCTTATTTCTCATAGTCTGGGAGTCCTTCGTGTGTTTTTTGGCAAACTCTTTGCGGGCTTTCATACGTCTTGAACTGAGGAGAGGCTTCCGTTGGGCCACTCTGCCATAAAGCCCCAACTGGTGGACGGCTGCAGTGATAGTTGACTTTGTGGAACTTTTCCCATCTCCCTACTGCATTTCTGGAGCTCAGCCACAGTGATCTTTGGGTTCTTCTTTGCCTCTCTCACCAAGGCTCTTCTCCCACGATTGCTCAGTTTGGCTGGACGGCCAGGTCTAGGAAGAGTTCTGGTCATCCCAAACTTTTTCCATTTAAGGATTATGGAGGCCACTGTGCTCTTAGGAACCTCGAGTGCTGTAGAAATTCTTTTGCAACCTTGGTCAGATCTTTGCCTTGCCACAATTCTGTCTCTGAGCTCCTTGGGCAGTTCCTTCGACCTCATGATTCTCATTTGCTCTGACATGCACTGTGAGCTGTGAGGTCTTAGATAGACAGGTGTGTGCCTTTCCTAATCAAGTCCAATCAGTTTAATTAAACAGAGCTGGACTCCAATGAAGGAGTAGAACCATCTCAAGGAGGATCAGAAGAAATGGACAGCATGTGAGTTAAATATGAGTGTCACAGCAAAGGGTCTGAATACTTATGACCATGTGGTATTTCAGTTTTTCTTTTTTTAATAAATTTGCAAAAATTTCTACATTTCTGTTTTTTTCTGTCAAGATGGGGTGCTGAGTATACATTACTGAGAAAATGAACTTTTTTGATTTTAGCAAATGGCTGCAATGAAACAAAGAGTGAAAATTCTAAAGGGCTCTGAATACTTTCTGTACCCACTGTATCTCTTTTTGAAATTTGAAGCATGCCCCGCCTACATAGAGCAGTATTATCAGGTGCTCCTGTTGCCTAGCAACAACAGCTGTTACTGACCAATGGACACTGCCAAAATAGTAACCTTGTAGGGGTTTGTTTCATCCATCCATTACCTTCTGCATCCCAGTTGTCATAAGGAGAGACTCAGCTTGCTATTTCCTGTTACTATTTTTATCTAATTTATTAGCAATTATATTAGTCACACACACGGGGTTAATGAACACTGTATGCTTAGATTAGTGGGATAAAGCTGAGGCCTGTTATAGCCATTACTCATACATGCTTAAGGCCTTGATGGGATTCAGGTACATCTTTGGTTCACATGGCATTGTCACCTCATGTTGTATTTTAGGTAACTTTGTGACAGCGGGCCCCCTGGAAACTGAGTTCTGCAGACCCACCTGTGTTTGTGTAACATGAATTAGTGAGGGGATAAACTTAAACTAAGTGGGGATTGTCAAAGAGGTGTTTTTATAGCAGAGGTTTTTAATTGGGAGAAGATCCATCATTACTTTTTTCTAAAGAAAACATGTCCGTGTATCCTTGAGCCGCCCACAAAGAAGTAAAATAATGCTGGTGAGGCTCAGGGCCCATTCTATCCTGCTCTTTGGGTGGGCAGCTAGAAGTAACTGGTGGGCTACTTGTATGAGGACAAAACCACAGGTTAGAGCAACTAACTAGCAACCTGCAGGTTGCTGGTTTGAGACTCTGGCATCTCCTCTCTCTGAGATGCTTGTAAACATTCCCCGACAGCAATAAGGATGAAAAACACCTGACCAAACCAACATTTATGGCACTAAATGTTTCAGCCCCAGTGTAGCAGCTGTAGGATGGTTTCTACAGGCTGAAGAACAGCAGTCGCTGCAGACATCAGCATCACTATGCTTATTTTTCTTTAAGTAGGAGAGAGGGTCCTCCTAAGGAAAGTTGGAGAGATTGGCATTTCATTTTCTGCATCCTGGTGAACTTGTTCACCAAATGTAGTTTAACATCTCAGATGTGTTTTAGCAGTATTTCTGCTCCAATTAAAAACTTTCTGTACTTTTATGTCACACAGCTCTTCCTTCTGGCTTCTCCATCACTCCATCACAGTGTGTGTGTGTGTGTGTGTGTGTGTGTGTGTGTGTGTGTGTGTGTGTGTGTGTGTGTGTGTGTGTGTGTGTGTGTGTGTGTGTGTGTGTGTGTTGCCGGACTTTTTGCACATAGGGGTGGCAATCAGTGGCAATTACAGATACTGACACACCATGACTTTCAATCTTCTGCAGACATCTCTCCGTACCGCCCACCTCCAGCCAGTAGCTGTTTTTCCATTTCTGTGACCTTGGCAGTCTCTGACTTGGGACCCAGAAGTGAGCAAGTCCCAAATGTGGCATTGTGGCCACAGTTGTCATATTGACAGTCATTCATCATTCAGTGCTGCCAGTACTGCTTCACTGTGTGTTCTCCATACTTCATTTATTTCAGGGATGACATATAAACAACTCTCATTTTGACAGACTTTCCAAACTAGTGTTGTCACATCTCCAGAGGCAGACTGCACTCATTACCAGTGAAAGGACAAGGTGCAGGGGTGGAGATGTTGCACCCTTAACACTAGAACTCCCACAGGTGGTCAGAGTGACCACCGCCTATGGCAGGGGTAGGGAACTCCAGGCCTCGAGAGCCGGTGTCCTGCAGGTTTTAGATGTGTCCCTGATCCAGCACACCTGAATCACATATAGAAGTCATTAGCAGGACTCTGGAGAACTTGACTGCAGACTGAGGAGGTAATTCAGTCATTTGAGTCAGGTGTGCTGGATCAGGGACACATCTAAAACCTGCAGGACACCAGCTCTCGAGGCCTGGAGTTCCCTACCCCTGGCCTATGGGAACTCTAGTAGTTCTAAAAATTCTGGCAGTTCTATTAAACAAACCCTTTCAGGTAAAGTGATGGCCATCAGGGCATTTGGACTTAGTCTGCAGGCCTAATCCACTTTTCTTCATGGTTGGTGGCAGACATTTGCCACCACCTTCTCCCTGGCACACATTAAAGAGCTTTAACAGCTTGGGAATTAACACAATGATCATTTGGTCCCTCATTTCCTCATCTGCCACGTCACTCACACGTTTACTCTCATCTGTGCTTTCAAAGTCACTCATCTCAAAGTCTTCATCACGCTCAGCATCTTCCATTAAGCAAGCCCAATCAGACTCTACATCTAACTCATCATTTAAATAACACAAAGACCGTGGTGATGAAGATGTGAAGTCTCAGCCAGCTTCCCATAACAGTGATCGTGGCTAAGGTCATTGATGAACTGTGTATCATCTGTCATAGTGCCTTTGCTGATGTATTGTTTAACAGTCCCTGCCACTTCCTGCTGGTGCTCTTCTGTCTGTGTACTCATGCTGACCCTTTCTGTAGTTCCCTGCTGCTCCTCAAGACTGATGTCTCTCTCTGGCATGCTGCTGCTCTCTAAGAGATGCCTATGAATATAGTAAAAGTATGTAACACTCTGGCCTTCTGGCCTTTCCCCTATTATCTTCCTAACTATCCCTCTATTACTGTTACACATGTCTACAGTCAATTAGTGTTAGGATTTTCAATGGATCTGGGTTTTGTGCACAGTTGAAAAATTCTAATATTTCAGTATACTGGCAGGAGGGCTGTGTCAGCAGCTGCGTAAAATATAGCAAGTTGTATGACAAAAGAACAACTAGCACTTATTGGTGGGGGGACAAAGGCAAATTCACTGATTTCCTTTTCTTAAATGTATAAGTGGAGGCCATCTTTGACAGCCTGTATGTAATTATATTAACTCTGTCTTCTCTTTTCAACAGAGTTGTGTCCAACTGCCAGGATGGGTATAGTATTTTCTTTTAAAGGGAGGATAAGAACACCAAACAGCTCCCATACAAGGATTTTATCTATGTGCCTCCTGTGATGAATCTATAGCAACTGTGTGATGCTATCATGTCAATATGGACTGAAATCTTTGAGGAATGTTTCCAGCACCTTTTTGAATCTATGCCACAAATAATTGAGGCACGACTAAATGCAAAAGAGGGGTCAAACACAGTAATAGCTCATAACAATAACTCATGCTCCAAAGTCACCAGTAAAGTTAGAAATAGCAGTATGACATAAGCTTTGTCATCGCACATCAAGTGTGACCCTTTCATTTGGGAACAAATCATGTATATTTCATGACACGTCCTCTCGCTTTAATCGCATTATTTGCCGTGACCACAATCTTTTTTACCGTATGACGTGCGCGCATATTTTAGACCTGGCTGTGCAGAAATGTCAAACACTTGTATCGCTGTACAACTGATATTTCTAGTTTGTATTAATGCTGTGGTGTAGGCATCACAGTGTGACTCAGAACTGGCACAGAGCAGTCTGTGACCGAAATCTCGCTGTGTGTGATACGCAATTAACCTGCAGGATTGCTGTGAGTGTGCTGTGTGACAGAGCCAGCTGCCTAAGATGTCTTACATTATTTATTATTTGGTTACTGACCACCACTTTTGAGTAGTTGGTCAAAATTGAATGACTTCTCACATGTATATTTAACAGTTAGTGCGGCTAAGCCTCACCACTTTATATTCTAATTTGTTTGAAAACTCTTCCATCAGTTTATTTCATTTGCTTTGCTTTTCCATTTTTGTGCCCTCTGCTTTCCTGTTATGACTCATCTATAGTGTCTTCTCTTTCTACTTAATTGAACTGATGGCTCAGTGATTGCAGCTGTGCCTCCAAGTGACCTTTAAACACGAGTTTGTTAGTTATCAGTTTGTTTGCCTTTGATTTTGAAGTCTTGCAATATATGTTCCAAGGCTGTTCTATGAGTCTTTCTGCACTTTTATTCTGTGGGCAGGTAACATTCAGTTTTAACCCTACCTACCACTCAGACAGTATTTTCTCAAACAAGCAAGACAAGTGCTTTCCAGCTGAGAAAGCAGCAATTTAGTTTTCTGTGTGTGCACAAATGGTCCTTTGAAAGTCATGGTGTGTAACAAAAACCTAAAAAATGTGTTTATTTGGAAGTATCCCACACACCTCTTGTGTTGCTATTAAATGAGGCCAGACCCATAAACCTGGTAACAGAAAATTTGTCATGACCTTTGATATGGTCCTTGTTATGATTCTTAGTTTTTTTGGTATTCACTTGTTAAGTATGATATCATTAGCCATTTGTGAGTCCAGGGGCTCCTGCAATAAAGTTTAACATCCAGGAATCCGTGAAAATGAGGATTTTTGATGTTTAGCGGAGTTCACTTTAGCTGGAAGTTAGCTAACAGGTTTCCATCTAAAAATGCTGTACCAAAGATAGGAAACTAAATAGCATGTTTGCAGGGTTAGTGAAGTTTGGCTAGCTGGCATATAACAACCTGATGGCTAACTACAGAGCTATGGTTAGGCTAATCCAAACACAGCGCAGGGATGATGGAAGATAAGGATTTTTTCCTTAATAAAAGTTTATTCTTAGGGTTCCTACTGGACAGTGACAAACAACATCATATTGCAGGTAGAAGGTATGAAAAATAGACCAAACTTCAACCAAAAGAATATCTGAGATGAGCCCATAATTTGTCACACTTGGTTTGGCTTACTTGTATGGAAAAGTCCCATTCCTAAGCTTAATATCAACACTCTAATTTTCATCAGCCCAAGAGTGATTCTTTTCTGAAGCCTTCAAATATTTGGTGTCTGGGATAACGTGAGTCCATGGGCTGCAGTGTGCACAGTGAGTTTTTAAAAACTTACCTTAGAGACATGCTGCACATAAATAGTGCTAATAAAAAGCTGAAGAGGCCTTCAGTGACCACTGATTATTTTTAGGGGCACGTGTTTCCTTTGTTTACATATTTCTTTAGCCTGAGTTTATTCTTGGTCTCCCTTTCAGTTGGTGGTGACAGCCCCGTTTTTGAAGCCACAAACATTAATCCTGGTGCTTTTTTTTTGGAGACCAGTTAAAAGTATGTTTTTGGGAAAAATATGTATATAGTTTTGAGTGTCAGTTAGGATTTTTATGAACAAGATTTATATATTCTAATAGCATGGGGATAAAGGTTATCACTTATGATGGCTTAGACCTCAGAAGGTTAATACTCTTCTTTCCATGGTGTGTGTCCTGTCCCTAGTACTGTGGTCATACAGTACAAAAAAAAAAAAAATCACCTTCTCTATTCCTTATCACTTTAGCTTGACCTTGATGGAGAATAATTCATAAGGACCTAGGCAAAGTTTACAGAAGTACTCAGAGAATCTGACTGCACTTGCACTAGTCTGCTTAAAAATGCAATGGAGGATGTTGTTTACATGGATCTGGTGTGTTGAAGCTAAAGAAGTACTACAAAAAGCGCATCTTTGCCCCACGTTATGTTGTTTCATGCAGGTCATATAAAACAAAAATCACATTATATTACATTATTATCAAAGTTGGAATTTTAAAGAAAAAAGAAATAGAAAAGCTTGTAAAGGGATGTGAAATCCTTGGTGTGTTGAGATTAGTTGGCCAGTCTGTCCACTCATATTTTCTCTTCCCACCAGTGAAACAGTCTAATTTCAATTCCTGCCTCTATTAAAGCTTTCTCTTGCTGTATTGACAGACTGGATTATGGTAAACCTTAAGCTCACTTTGTTTTAATTGAGTATAAGAGCAATTTAGAAGCACTAATTAACCTGACCTCACTAACTGCATGTCTTTGGATTGTGGGAGGCAGCTGGAGTATCCGGAGAAAACCCATGCTGACATAGGGAGAACATGCGCACTCCACACAAAAAGGCCCAACCAGATGGCGGATTCGAACCCAGGACCTTCTTGCTGTGAGTCAACAGTGCTAACTACCATGCCCCCAACCCTGAAAAGGATAAAAGGGAATGGATGAAATTGCACACAATTTTAAAATATGAACTTAGAAGATTCATGCACCTCATTAGAAAGAACCAGATTATATTTAGACTATCGTAATATGTGGGTTTAACATAGCCTGTTGTTGAAGGGTCAAAACATCAGCAGATTATGGCATGAATGGTAAAACACACTATTAATTAACATTTACATTATCTGCTCCACTTCGTATTTATGTATATATATTTTTCATGGCATTTAAGATTTCATTTCAGAAAGGATGGTAAAGAAAACAGAAACAGAATAGAAAGCCTTTAGTTCCATTGTATTCGGGATCAAACAACTTGCATGCAAATAAGTAGCTATACCAAGTGTCAGCAGATTTCCCAGTCCACATTACAACACGCTCTTAAAATAATGGCCTAAGTCATTTTTTTCAGGTTTTTCAGAAAACACAAAAAAACTGAACCAAATATTGAAAATAATTTGGGCCATTATTTTAGGTTTAGCTAGTGTATCCTATGCTTTAAAATGTAATAAAAGAAGCACTGAAGCACCTTTCTTTGGTTTAAAGAATTTGACAAGAGGCTACAAAGCAGGTACTTATCCAAGTAACTTCTGGGTTAACCATGGATGTTCATTGCTGTAAAGGTGGTTTACTTCTTACCGGGGAGCATCGTCATGATATGTCATTCTGCAAACTTAACCTGCTCCAGAGCAGATTATATATTCTAGATCAAAGATCAACAGGTACAAAATCACAGATCCACAGTCTAATCTCCTAATGCCATCATTACTGGAAAATCCCTCGGACCTCTGTTCTGAGATAGTTATTGTTATCCTGCTTTGCCCCTTGTGGAGCATAGGGCCTCCACCAACGTCTTCCACCTTTTACTGTCCCTGGTGGTCCATTTGACCAGCTCAGTTCCTTCATCAAACTGCATCTCCAGGTCTCCCTTGGGCAGCCGTGCTTGCCTTTTCCTTTGGGGGTTCCATTCAAGTGCTTGCCTGCTGATGCTGGAAGGCTCTTTCTGCAGAGTATGCCTGATCCATCACCATTTTCACCTTCGAATCTGGATGTTGTGTTGTTTGTGTCCAAAGGGCTTCATTTGGCACTTTGTCGAACCACTTCAGGTGGAGGAGGTGATGAAGACCTGGATGCGTTTAGAGCTGGACTTTGTCCTGATAGGAGGATTTAAAGTTTTTTTTTTAACAGCATCTAAAGACTTTGTCTTTCCCTGACAAAGATCAATAAGAAATACAGATTCTTAAATTTGTTCCTTTATGGCTGGCATGAGGCTACTTCAGGTTACTTTACTATAAGGAACCTATATGGAAAGTGTGACATCTGACCACAGCTTCAGTCTTTGTAAGTTTGTTGCTGTTTCTACTCCCTTACATTTCTGAGTTATCCATATTGTTGAATATTATGTTGATGTTTTAGTTAGTATTAAATGTCCTTGTTTACTACCCACCTTTCTTTCCATTCCATCCTTTCAGTTTTACCACAAAACACATTTTTCTTAATCTTAATTGGTTTTAATGACTAAACCTCACTAAATGGTGAGAGGTTTCATGTCCTGAAATGAAACCCTAAGTTTCAGGTGAAAATCTTGTATCTCAGGTGGATTTTGCTGCTCCTTTCAATCTGGAAACAATACAATTTTATTTATAGAGTGCCAAATCACAGCAGTCACCTCAAGGTGCTTTATATTGTAAGGTAAAGACCCTACAATAATTACAAAGAAAACCCAACAGTCAAAATGACCCCCTATGAGCAAGTACTTGGTGACAGTGGGAAGGAAAAACTCCCTGTTAACAGGAATAAACCTCCGGCAGACTCAGCACTCCTATATGTTTCCCCATCCATGTAGACGGGGTGGAAAAATGGAAAATTCATGTCTATGGACACAAACCAATTGATAAAATTTCATACATATTCAACTGTCAATCAACTGTCTTGACATTTTTTCAGCGTGTGAACATGTTTACAGCATTGCTGTGCCTTCCCATTCCTGATACGAATTAGTGAGTGTATAATCGGTGGTTGCACAGCAGTCTTCTGTAACATGCCTACAGTATTCAAGTCACACTTATGAATGCGCATTGCTACAAATAAAGCACATCTAGTGCATTGTAGCTGCCCTGCTGGAGCCACTTGAGCTCAGAACCACACTGGCAAGCCTTGTGCAAAGTGTAGTTATTGTAGACAAATTACACAAATGAGATGTTCTTCATTCTTCAGGCTGTTGTGACATTTTCTACCATTTGTTTTCACGGTTCTTTTCACTCATCTGTCCTCTCAGTAAACAGCCATTTAAATGTTGTCATCCATAGATCATGTTTTGTGGCTTTAGGAGCTGCTCTCTGTCTGTGTGGCAGCACTTTTCACTGTTTACTGACAGATAGAGTTCACCCAGGGACTCTTCAAATTTTCAGTAAATGAACTATGATTTTTTTTGGCTCAGTTTAGCTGCAACCACCCAAACTGACACTCATGTCAACAAGTGAGGAGATGCCTCTGGCTCAAGGACAACAACTATATTAGATTACAAAGTTTTATAATATTTGGTTGAAGATTAGTCTGCAGGCCAAGAATAAAGTTTGTGTAAAGATGGAGGAATTTAAATGGCTGCTTTAGGGTTCCACCGTTATGTTTTACTATTGTGAGCAAATCCTTGGAAATCACAAAAACCAGTAATGTATTTAACATACTGAGTATTGCCTGCAATGATAAAGCCTGCGTGCCACAGCTTCATTACTTTTATTATCACAAACATGGGGACCATATTTTATTTGGAGTTGATTCCTGGTACTCTGATCACTGTGCAGCTGAAAATATGAATGCACCATTAAAGCATTACTTTAGATCTTAGTTAGGGCAGCTGATGCCATTCTACACATCCAATTTGCAAATCTAATACAGGTCACACTGTTTAAGCTGCTTTAGCCTACCTACACTTGTTGCACACTGCAAGCCACATTGCAACCCACTTCCACATCTGCACCTCCTTTTCATGCTGTGTCTGACATATCCATGTCATGTCATATACTGCCTGTAGTGTTCTGTGCAAGAGGGTCTGCTGCTGTTCTCCCTGCCTCTGGCTCTATATGTATGTACATGGAAGAGCAAGGAGGTCCCAGAACAGAGCTGTATGGACAAATATAAATTATTCCAGATGTAAATGACAATTGTTTTTTTGACTATAGTGTTCCTGAGTTATTTGGGTACTGTTTGCTAAAACCTACAGTGTCCAGATGTTTTGGTGAAATCTAATATTTCTGACCAGCTTTCAAGTATTACGTCTTCACTAGAAAGAAATGTGACTGCATCCTTAGTTCTGCAGACCTTACAGGATAATTATTCTAAGATGGTCTATGATGATGGTGGTTCCAAAAGCATTGCAGAATGTTAGTGTTTTGGCTTTTGACATTTCAAAGAGCATTCTTGAACATACTTGTAACTTTCTCATAAACTGCAGCACATAAATGAAAGAATGCTGGCCCATTTCTCACTCGTTTTTGGCTTGATAAGACAGTAGAGCAACCATGGAAGTATCTAAATTAGTACATTTGAGAGAATGAAATCAGGCACGGTGATTTCACGGTGTTCAGGTAGGCCACAGAGTAGATCAGCCAATCTTAATGCCAGCCTATATGAACCGATGGCACGTATAGGCCTTGCACACATCCAATTGGCAAATCTCATGGGAGGCGTGCTATTCGGTCTCCTTTTAGTCTCCTTGTATTTGCCGTTCAGCTGTAAGCCACTTTGCAACCCACCTCCACCTCAGCGTATCCATTTGTGCTGCTGTTAACGGTGATGCAGTGATGTTCTGTTCAGTATAGTACCGAGCCATGCCGGCAAATATAGATTACCACAGATGGAAATAATTTTTGACTTCAGTGGTCTTGACTTAAATTTAGTTATGAGTGAATATATCATTATCCTTCTATTTTATTTTTTTTTTTCCCAGGCAGTGGTTTGATCAAACAATGATGGGTTAAATAAGGTCAGGGACCTTTTTTGCATTTTCTAACATTTCTATCTTCAGGCCAGTTTTTGGATCTTGTGAGGCAACACATGAGAATGAACCGACTGTGCCTGCTAATGAGGACCTTGTGGGTACAAATTCCTTTCAGGATCTATGTGCGTGTGCGTAATCTTGTGTTTCTGCAATCATAGGCAAAAGAAACGAGCATCGTACATGCACTTCTTAAGCTGTTTTCACAAAACACGCGCTACCTCGAAATGTAATAAACCAAAGTGAAATCTGCATTTTGTTTGTGGCACTCGTGAATTCCCCGCAGGAGCTGGGGCTGAAGTCTTGTATTGGCAGTTGCAAGTGTCTCTGTGTGGATGAGTTCATGCATACCTATTTGTGCATGTGTACTTTTCTGGCAAATTGTTTTTTAGCTTGGCCAACTGGATAACATTACTCCAGGCCAAGTCATTAGCTGCTGAAATAAAGCAGCTTTGTTTTGTTGTCATGCTCCACAAAATTCTATTTAAAATCCGGCTCCCTTCCAGAAAATGACAATAAGGGGACAAAAGGAAACAGAAGAAGCACACTCGGAGTACAGTATCTGAGACAAACTGCTTCTGGGCTCCTTAAGAGACTGCAATTAATCACAAGTTCCTTGAGCAGAACATGACATGCTCATTCAAAGCATCATAGGGACACAGTCCACAACAAAAGCTTTCAGTTGTGTTGTGAGCAACTGGGTGGTGGAATGAGAGTGCAGTTCCTCTGATAAATAGCGGTAGAGCTAAGTAGAAAAATGTTGCTGACAAAATGAAGAATGCAACAAGGAAAATTGCTCTCAGGTTGTTGTTGTTGTGTATATCTGATTGCGAGTTGCAAAAAGAAAAAAAAAAAGAGAGAGATTCAATTACTTCCCAAAGTTTCCAAAGTCTGTCAGAGTTGATCAGAACTTCTGATAACCTGGAAGAAAGTAAATGGAGTCAAAGATCAATGAAAAGTGGGTACTCCAGATCGCTGGAAAATTCACTAATGAGATGGTGACTTTATTTTCATTATTCCTTGAGTCTGTGTCCATTTCAAATATTGGCTCATGGCCATCTGTCAGTCACAGGCACTCTCCAAGTCTCTGTCCCCTCATGCACTTAGTTAAACACCCAAATGCCCATCCATTACCTCTTCCAATGGGTCTAATGGTCTTCTATCAGTTAATCTTACTTCTCTGGGGGGGTGTAAGGTGATTTAATATGCTATTGGGCAGGGCTGAAGAAAATTGAAACCAATAGCCATGAAATCTTTTTAATCTCCTCTTTTTTCCCCCTCTTTCCTTTCTCATTCCATCACTAAACTATTCTCATATTTCTTCTTCTTCTTTTGAAGTTTAAGTTAGCCAGATATAACTATATATGTCACCACCTGTGACTAGGCTGTGTCCTGTTATTATCATTTGTGGTTTTCATGATCTACAATGCAGGAAAAGCAGACAGCATAACTAAAAAAACAAAAAAACAAAAAGATATTTGAGGTTCTTGGCTGATCTCTAGTGGCAATATTGGGAAATTACATCAAACGCTGGCACTTCTTTTTTCTGCCAAAAAAAAGAGAAAAGAAAATCTGAACATTAATAGGGTTAATGGTGTTTTGGGCAGTGATGGACTACAAAAAGGCAACAAAAAGCCTTTGTTTGCAGTTACAGAAGTTCAGGGCAGTGAAATCATTTTCCCATGAGAAGCTCGGTATTTTGATGGTTAGTTGGAAAAAGCCACCTCAGTACAGAATTTTTAACGAATGCTCGGCCAAACACTCAAATCTGAAGACTTATTGTCATATTTACACCAATATCTGTCTGTGAAGCATTTCGGCAGAACACTCAGATGTCTTGCCACAGACTTGACTGGCTGCATCACACTTTACCGCCTTGTGAGAGATGACTCACTTCATTGCTCAGCAGACCACCACCTCTGTCGATGCAGCACTTCACTCACGGACATGTATTTTTATTTTTTTTTCCAAGTGTAATACGTTTTTGAAGGTGAGACTCTGAAAGTGCCTGCGTGCTCCCCAGTTTGACATTTACAGTCGAGTGACTCAGAGTTTGTTGTTTTTTTACTTCTTTAGTTTGTCCTTGCATCTACAACATGAAGCACAGCCGTCAAATGGGGGCTGTGAGGACGACATCTTTCTCTCAGACTTGTTGGCTCGTGTCGCTTTTGTTAATGTTCCTCTGGCTGGTTGAGGAGCCGACGCTCCCCTTTTATCTTTTAGCACCTAATAATCTGCACTGTCTGTTGCTTTGACCTCCTCCTGATACCAAAAGTTGGAAAAACAATGTTCTTTGTGCATGTTTTTTTTTTTTTTTTTTCAAACTCATATTTCCAACACTGAATATTTGATTTCTTCTCGGTTTTAAAAAGAAACTCAAAGTTGGCTTCATAAAGTTTCCTCCAAATTAAAAATATACACAAAATCTGTTTTTAAAAGTAAGGTTCTGTTTATCTTTGTCCACTTTGTGTCCTTGAACGGACCACCAACGATGGGAAAATCACATTGTAATAAGCAATGGTGTTAGGTATCTTTCTATAGAAAATATAATATGACTGCAATTCTACAGTATCTACCCGATAATGAGGGAAAGAAAATAACAGAAACAAATCAAAGACTCAAAGCACTCAGTGAACTTCTCTTAATTGCAACCTAGAAAGCTAGAAATAATGATTTCCGTTTGTTCTGCCAACTGAAGATAATTGGCAGCTGTTCCAATGACTAAAAATCACCAACACTCGCTTTAATGGGGAGGGGGGGCGGGGGGGGGGGGGGGGGGGGGGGGGGGGGGCAAATAAGGACAAATGATCATGTTGTCTGACACACACATAACTTCAAAACCCCGAGCAGAAAAGAGCATTTGTCTAATAAATAAGGTAACTATTATATATTTGGATACTTTCATATAATGCCACGATATGTACGATACATTTTGGCAGACTATTTTTGTCTGCAGTCAAACAAAGGAAGTTATCCTACAGGCCTGCTGAATGTGAATATTGCAACATTTGACTGTGACATCCATAAACTCTGATCATAGATAACCCTGCATTATTTTACAGTGAATTTATCACGTCTAAGAGAGAGGGCAGTGGACTTTTTGACCAGACTGTTTAGCACAATTTTGTAGTGGGAGGGTGCCTGAGGAACAGAAGAGTGTGACGTGCAGAACTGCAGTAACTACAGAGGGATAAAGCTGATGAGTCAATGGACAGCGCACAAGGGAGGTGAAGAGAGTGCAAGCAGGGTGGAGTGGGTGGAGATGAGTGTCAGAAAGATAGCAGTAGGAGTGAAAGGGAAAAATAGCAAGATGGTAGTGAGCCCTGCTGTGATGGACGGTTTAGAGACAGTATCTCTGACAAAAAGACAGGAGGTGGAGCTGGAGGTGGCAGAGCTGGAGAGGTTTGGATTTTCATTGGGAGTGACCAGAATGGACCAGATTAGAAATGAGTACATCAGAGGGACAGCTCAGGTTGAGCAGTTTTGGAGGCAAAGTTAGAGAGGTGAGGCTGAGATGTTTTGGACATGTGTAGAGGAGGGAGAGTATATATATATTGGGCAAAAGATGATGAATATGGAGCTGCCAGGCAGGAGGAAAAAAGAAAGACCACAGAGGAGGTTCATGGATGTAGAGAAGGAGGACATGCAGAGGGCTGGTGTTACAGAGAAGCATGTTAAGGATAGAGTGACATAGAGGAAGATGATCTGCTGTGGTGACCCCTAAATGGAGCAGCCAATAGAAAAAAAAAGAAAGAAGAAACCAGTTTAACATGCATGCGCGAGAAACAATTTGTAAGCTAGCAAGCTAACAGAAATCTTGTGCAGTTGCAAGACAAAAGCAGTTCGTGGTTCTATACGGACTTTGTACTGCAGCCAGTGGACAGCCACAAAAATACCTACTTGGCATTTCCATATACTAGTAAACCAATGCTAAATGCCTGAAAGTTGAACTATGGTGAGATGCATTATCAACCGGATAAAGGACCACATTTCTGTAAAATAAGCAGAGGCATTTTGACAGCATGGTACTTGTGTTATAGTTGAATATGAATAATTCAAAAATAATGCAGGGTTTGCTAAGCGTCTTGGCTAACACATGCTATATGAAGGTAACAAACTTGCTATGTAATGTTAGGTAATTTGAAATTAGAGAGCTAAGGTATGAACAAACATGGAAAAAGCAGAGGTTGCTTTAGCTACTGAACTTGGTGCTCAGTGGGAAACCAACCTACCACTAAGTACCGATTCACACAAAGACAATAGGTGCCAAGTTTTGGTATCAAAGCACATTTGGGTGAGCTTGTACGGCTAAATATGGTATATTTACATGATTAATTTAAGTGTTCATGTTAATTAATATCCATTGTCCCTTTTAAGCGTAGCATAAACGTAAACTGCAAAAGTACTGAAGAACAGCAAAGGCAGCAGCCAGCTGTGGTTACGTGATAGCCTGAAAGCTAAATTCACAGACGGCTCTACAGCTAACTTTAGCACAGCCGTCGCCAGCGTGAACCCATTGATGATGATGATGATGATGAAACTCTAAGTACGACATTGACAGTTCATCAACATCTTCTTCAGGTAATTAATTATGTAGTTGGGTAAGTTGTCTGAAAAACTGGGCTTTTTTTTTTTTTTTTCTCATTGTGCTGGTTAATATTTTAACTTGGCATTTTTACACTGGCTGCCCTGAAATTTAAAGCTTCATTCTACACATTTTCAACCAATTCTAGTTTTTCCCATTTAATTCAATTCTTTATTTTATCAGAGTCCAACAGGTATAGGATTTATAAGACCAATACTAATGTGTGATAATTTAAAAATCTGATATATCAGCTGATACTCTTTTCTTTTAAAGAAACAAATCATAAATAGATGTCCCTAAAATTGGTTATATCATTTAAGAATAACATTATTGATCCCAGAGGGAAAATCATATGTCTGACCCAGCTCATCTGCTTTTTTGTATGAGAATTAAAAAGCCTGCTGGCTTTGGGAATAAATGATTTTCTACAGCTCTCAATTTTGCATTTTGAAGTTGCAGAGTGCCTTCTGCTGGACAAACTGCACCATCAACACTCGTGACATGCTTGAAGTGTGTCTCTCCTGTCTTTTCATTGCTTTTTAAATTTTTTCATTTGTTTGCCGTTATAAATGCTAATAGTGATATATTGAAAAATAGCTGAGAGCTATCTGTAAAGTTTTAATTTTTATGTGCATTTTTTTGGTTATCATTTCTGCAAAAAGTATAATAATAATAATGACTGAAATTAAAACCATAATCCAAAGCCACCTATTATTATTTGACTGTCATTTATGTATACAGTATTAAAAAAAGTACGTTATAACTACCTGCATACTGCATGTGTGTACAGGTGTACAAGACTAGACTGTAAAATATTTGGCATATTATAATATTACATAGTTACATGACAGACTGTACAGTAAAATCAATAATACTATTATGGATAACAATATACTACACTACAGCATACCACATAGTATAAATACACAACAGTTGTAAACTTTGTCATATTTAATTCCATTGTAGCATATTGATGAGGACTTGCAGTACAAAAGCAAATACCAGACATTCCATTACAGCTTGGACCCAGTAAACCCCACCAAAATATAAAAACAAAACACAAAGTTGCTTGGAGTTACAAAGTGACGTCAACAAGACAAACATCTTGATTTGGGAAAAGCCAAGACCATGATGGTTACTGCCTCTTTTTTTTTGGATAAAAATTGTTATAATGCATTTAGATATCGCAACACTCGACAGACAGAAAATAAAGTAATACAAAAAAAAAAAAGCAATTCATGGAGAAACAGCTTTTAAGAGCAAGACCTATGGCACGTTTATTTCCTGACATAGATTTGCACTTTTTCACAGGTGAATAGATGGATTCCCATGGAAAAGGTGAACTGTAGGAAGCAGCAACTAGCTAATGTGCAGAGTCTGTCAATAGATGGAGCCATAAGCCTTTCCACAATCTGTGCAGTTGTTGCACTCGTGGGGCTTGTTTCCATTGACTTGTGAAAGTGACAGTTTCAGAAAAAGAGAATAACAAATGATTCATAGTCAATCTTCCTATAAGCAAATATTACACCATCACTTGAGAAAATGTGAAATATTTGCCAGCAAATACCCACTTGACTGTGACATTTGAGAGGAGTTGGACAGGTTGGCCGTGGGTGTAGATTATTATAAAAACAGATATTCAGAAAGTTTCTTTCCACCTTAATTAGTGCCATGCAGCAGTGAGAAAACATCACATGAAACCTTTTTTTCCAGCAAGACACTTGGAGCCCAAAAGAATCAGAAAATTTCTATAATTCTTTTAGTGTTCCTGGAAAAATACATCAAGGCTAATTGACAGGAAATTACTTTATGCCTAGCTCAGATATTCAGCTTGCATCAATGAGTTATTGATCACATTATGATCTAAATAATATTAATACTTTAAGATCAAATAATACATTAAAATTTAAGTTTTATTCAAAGAATCTTTTGGAGAGTGAACTGACAAAACCTGTTCTATAAAATCAATTTAAACACTTTCTTCCAGATTCTACATGGGTGAAAAAAGGGCTAAGAATCCTCTGAAAATAATGCTAATCTGGCTTTGATGTGTATACATTTTCTATCAGTGGAGAATGTAAATGTCCACAAAAGGTTTCAGTGCCAATTAACAACTCTTTATTTTGTCTCAGTTTATTTTTGAGCTCTTTAATTTAGTAGATTTTAATAGTTCCCACACCAATCTGAGAATGAATTCCCATTTCTGTACCACTGAAAAAAAAAGCCAATGCACAAGTGCATTCAACCTGCATTCATTTTAATGGCCAACAGGGGGCAATGCTGGTGGATTCAAAAGTTAGTGGGAAAACACCCTTCGGTTACTTTGATCTGCGACCTCAGTAAACACTTTTCTAATGCGTTTATGGACTCATTCACTAGTTTCAAGTCATACTCAATAAAACATGATGCTCAGTTTGTTAATTATAGTACTGATTAGAGTCAGCCAATGAGCATACCCTGCTTTATTCTCATGTCTAACGACCGGTCAACAACAATAACAAGTCCCTCGATTTCAGTCAGATCTCCTCTTCACTCGTCATGTCCAGTTTTGGCAAAAACACTCAGCTCGAGGCTTCACAGCCAGCGGCTCCATCCATCTTTTATATACAGTCTATGTCAGGGGTCTCAAACTCGCGATCTGCATCCGGCCACGCCCCCTACTTCCGGTCCGCGATTTGATGTCAAAAACGTGACAATTTGGCCCTTTAAGTTACTTTTTTGACATTTCGATAACCACCTCTTAATTGGACGGGAAAGTTACATTTTTGACATTTCGCTAACCACTTCTTAATTGGAGGGGAAAGCGAAATGTCAAAAAAGTAACTTAAAGGGCCAAATTGTCATGTTTTTGACATCAAATCGCAGACCGGAAGTAGGGGGCGTGGCCGGATGCGGCCCGCGAGCCGCGAGTTTGAGACCCCTGGTCTATATTATATGCTAAAATGAAATTCTTGGCTTAACTCTGGGGTCATTTTTTTCTAACCAGTTTGACGGAACGAACACAGCTTAACACTTTTTCTTCAGTTAAAAAAAAAAAAGAGAGAGATCCTTTGGCACATTGTTTCTGCAGTGCAGCAGGTGACAAGAGCACAAGCAAACTTACAGCAGATTGCTTCATAATTAGGTTTAAGCGTCTTACTGTAAATAAAGCATTTTACATTCACTATTAAAGACAGAAACAGCAGTCTGACAAACACCAACATCTAGACTGCCGGTTTTAAGGGGCTGACTTACATTTAGGTTGATACTTTTAAGGCAAATTATATACTTTACATATAATATTTAAGCATGTCTGTCAACAATTTGTGTGTTCATATACATATATATATACAGTCAAATGTAATATGACATCAAAAAGCAACTCAACATTTGATCTCAGAAAGATGCTGAATGCTGAATTACATTATCAGTATTATACACACAACAAGTTTATAATTAGCAGCAGTTACTAACGCGTACATCTTATTGTATGGTGACAAATGTAAAAATGATGAAATGAAAATATTTAAAAAAAAAAATAAAAAATGTTTCCTAATCTTCTCCATTGAGATATGAAGACTGAAGTCACTCAAAATAGGAAATCTGGTAATATTCCGAACGGATTTTTTGAGGTATTTCTGTGGGCATTTTTTAAATGCTCCTAACTAAATATGGACAAAATATAGGGGGCAGAAAATGAAGTAACTTTTTAACATCCGTACAGATCAACAAATACAAGTAGCTCCTGGATGCCGAAGTCTGTATGAGGCAGCAGCTGCACACGTAAACAACAACGCCACGGCGCTAAGTTGCAGGACAGCACGTGAGGTTCATAGGAAGAAGGAAATCTGTGAATGAACGGATGAAAGGGGTGCAGAAAAAGAATCAGGATAAGGAGTGATTGTCATTGGAGGGGGTTTGATTTTGTCTTTAATTGGCTAATAGAGGGTGAGCCAATGTTCACTGTCTGAGATCACACCAGAGTTTCAGGTAGTGTGTCAGCATTGTCCGAGGATAGCAGTTGCCATATCTGCCACCGGTCCCGCTGCCAGTCCTGCCATTCTGGGCACTGACTCTGTGGCACCACTTGGGCTTCTGCTGTTGAAGCCGAGTTACTCTGCCCTGCGCTCGACCTCTCGTGTGGCCGCTGAGCTGTCGCGAGCTGAGGTGAACTTTGTGAGCCAGCCAGTCGATGATGTGCATTATAAGGAGGAGGAGAGGGGCCATCGAGGGGGCTAACTTCCACAGTGTTCACCCCACCTTGAGGCCTGAGGGTCGAGTTAACTCCACGTCCCCTTTGCGAAGTCACAGAGGGGTTGATGTGTAGCTGCAGGCGTGGTCGCCCCTTGTCCACGTGAGGGCTGGTGCACACTCTGGTGACTGGTGGGTGGGGTTTGCCCTGGGCACTGCCAGGCGTTTTCTGAGTCCGTTGCGCCGTTGTCTGATGATGTCTGCTATCGCTATGGAATCCATCAAGACCTTCCTGTGAGCTGCGGGAGCTTCCTTCTGACATGTTGCTATGGGAACCTAAAAAGAGAGCATCACTTGATCAGTAAAATTGTCAATGGATATAGAGGGAAACACACACCTGCAGTAAGAGACTGACATAAACTTGTACAAAGAAAGGTAGGAAAATCTTTTATTAGCCCTTATTATGTTTTAATAAGACATTTTTCATTTTTATTGGTGATAAACCAAAAAAAATCATTTTACTACATAAAATTATTTTTGGTGGATTTAATCAGTAGAATCCTCAAACATCTAAGAAACACTGAAGAAATCATTTTTGTAATGATACGTGTTCTTAAAAGTACTGCTTTTCCTCTGTCAGCCTGGTACTAATATCACAACTGAAAGTGGGCACACAGAGCATAATGTCATACTCTGAAAGCCCTGCCCAATGAAAGGGAAAAATCACTCAGCCTTATAACTGAGGGCTGACATGCTAACAAAATGCCTCTAGCTGAATAAGTACATTCGATTTTACAGTGCACAAGGACTATTTTAGCACCCTATGTCCAGTTGGTAAAAAAGCTACTGTTGCTAGCTAATGTGCTCGCGACCACTGTCAAAAAGCTTCAGCTAAACTTATAAAAATACTGAAGCCTGAAACTGACATTTGAATATTTGACCTATCATTTCAAATCAAAATGCTTGCTACACCGCTCAAAAACAAACATCAGAATTCCCCAGTTTCTTCTTGCTGATACCACTTTATGTCTTATTTGGTATACACACTTTTGTCTTCAGCAACAGTACCCAACAATGCCCAGTTCTTCTATCAGGCGGCTTATAAAGGTGTAGGTCTGTGTTCTTCATCTTGTTCCTAGGATACTTAAGAGTGGAGTGGGAGGCAGATGGCTGCCCCTCCCTGAGCCTGGTCCTGCCAGACGTCTCTTCCTTAAAAAGGAGTTTTTCCTTCCCACTGTCACCAAGTGCTTGCTCATAGGGGGTCGTTTTGACTGTTTTCTCTGTAATTATTGTAGGATCTTTACCTTGCAATATAAAGCACCTTGGGTCGACTGTTGTGATTTGGCGCTATATAAATAAAATTGAATTGAATTAGTAGTTCATCCTGTTAGGCAGCTTTGGGGCATTTTTCAGTTTTGGGCTAGCAGATGGAATTGACTAAGAGGCATTGTTCCACTAAACAAAGTTATGAATAATTTCCCCCTCTGTTCTGGGTGAAATTTAATGGCACCCACTCTCTCTCTCCATTGAGGCTAAAAATGGACCTTATTAGGGCCATGGCAGCTTTGAGTGATGCCAGCACAAGCAGCTGTAGCAGCTAGCTGCATGCTAGACCTCACCTCAGCTAATTTGAATCTAAATTTGACCTCTTGACTCTGTTTGCTTTTGGACCGTTTTTGAAAAGCATTCATTTGCCAATAAAGTGGCCTGCTGTGCAGTAAAGTGTCAGGTGCAAATCCTGTCCATGAAGTCTGTGCTGTAGTTTTGACTAATGAAAATTATAATATTTCCTCTGTTAGGTAGCACTTACTAGCAGGCATTAGTGCCTTTTCGATGCATGCGTGTAGTCTATGGATGCACCTTGCTTAGTAACTTAGTGCTCTACCAGTTCATCAACCTGTGGTTTATTAGTCATGTATTTACCTGATATCATATGTGCTGTCTGGCTACACAGATAAAAAATAAAAGCCAGCATGACTGTAGTTTCTGTAATAAAAAAAATGACTGAAGGTGCCGTGTGCTTCAGATTTGCTCCTGTCACGGTTAATAACTAACACCAGGTGTCAAACACATACCACTCTGGCTCATTAGCCACTTGAAACAAAATTAGTAGTGGGCATCGACTGATTTACCTGTATATGTTTGATTCTTGAGTGCTGATTTCAGAGTACTGTGCCATGTGCCCCAAATGTTAGCATGCTCTTCTGAAAAAGGCACAAGAGAGGTCAAATTCCTGCCACTTCTGAGTCATACAGCATGTTTTGTATGAAAAAAAAACACGTGGATACCCAAGAAGAAAGGCCAAAATGAAGGAAGTGAAAATGATAACACCATCAACCATCTCTGTAAATAACAGACATTGCGCAGCTCACCTTTGAAACCCCAAGTGTCAGCTCCAGTCTGCCCCACCGGAGAGTACTGCTCCGGGGCACGGTAGAGCTGCTCGCTAGCTGGGCTCCCTGGCTCCCCTCGGCGCTCGCTCAGGACTGGGGAGTTGTTATCATAAGGGGACACTTCACCGCTTGACGCCTTGTTGGAGTCGCTGGACGAATGTCGCTCGCTTAGGGTGAAGGGCTCCTCTGGCTGCAACAGGTCCGGACTCCTGCGGGAGGCCACAAAATAAAATGAGTTCAAAGAGTGGGAGACTGAAGGAAAGGGAAAGACAAGACCAAGCGCTATATACATGTAACTCACTGAGATGCTTTTCTCCTCAGAAGGTAGTCGACCACATCTGGATCAGTCTCCAAAAGGCTCATTAAAACCTCATTTTGCAGGTCAGGAGGCACCTACATAAAACAATGTGAGCGAAATAATAGTACATAACTTCACAAGATTAAAATCCACCCGTCTTTTGCCCTGACGCAGCATTTATCTTCTAAAGAAGAGGCAGAGTTTCAGTTTTTCCTCTTTTTTTTTTTTTTAATAAAAATGTCACACGGTCAAACCATGTGACATTTAAGTAAACTTGATTTCTAGTTAGACGCCCATTGTTTTTTTCCTTTTCCTTCCTTCAGCATGATGGGAAGAAACGATAATAAGGTAATGATGTGCCTTGTTACCTTCATTTCCAGTGGACTTCTTAATCTGATCTTCTAATTAGCTGATTTTTATGCTTATCTGATATGCGGATTAAGATGAGGAGCACTGTCCAAAAACCTAATGTCTGCAAATTATTCCCATCCTGAAACGCTTTGAAAGTGAATGTCGCTCACTAACAAATTCAGACATAAGCAGGTTACAAAACAACTTTCAGATGTCATTCATAGAACTTGAGCTGCTTACAAATCTGTTTTTACTCACTAAGACTGAGCAAGTCAGTCCCAATTCACTTTATGCAATTAATAGCTCTTCATTGGCTTACTGCAGGAATGTAAGCCTCCGTGGCAGATTACAAAACATTGGAGTTTAAAGTTTTGGACCTGAAATGACCCAAACTGTCTTCCTGTTTGAGGGACAGGAAAGAACGAAAGCAACTGATGAGGCGGTGATCTGTGTAATTTTGTGACCTCTTTTGACAGCAAATAAAGGATTTAATGCATGAATGTGCTGCCCTTGTTTTGGAAAGAAGAAGTTCAAGTATCTGGATGAAAAGTTGTTGATGTTATTTTCAGATAACTGACTTTATGACATTTTTTCTTCCTTTGTATATTTAGTTCATTATTTCATCCAGTCCTGCACAAAAGCCTCGAGCCACCCCTCACTTCATTATGTCTTCTTGGATGGGAAATAGGTGCAAATATGCAAATATGGTATATAAGGCAAAAACAGAGTTTGTACAATTCTAACGAGCCTGAAAGTCAATATTTGGTGTGACCACCTTAGGCAGCTGCTCTGAGGCAGCTTTCTTGTCATTTCTTTAAAAAGTCTTCAGGAATAGTTCTCCAGGCTTCTTGAAGGACATTCAAAGCTGCTCTTTGGATGTTTCTGCCTTTTGTTCTGTTCTCTGTCAACATGATCCCACACTGCTTCAATAATGTTGAGATCCGGTCTCTGGGGAGGCCAGTCCATGACTGATAGTGTTCAATTGTGTGTTTTTCAGTCCAGGTTTTCCTATTTTACTGCACTGACAGTGTAAGGGAATTATTGTTGTGCTGAAAAATTAAGCTGTTACCAATCAGATGCTTTTCCAGATGGTGTCTGCACCAACACCGCTGGCTGAAATGCAGCCCCAAACCATGACAGAGCCTCCACCGTGTTACAGGTGGCTGCAGACACTCCCTGTTAGGCCTCTCCTGGCCTCCTCTGACAGTCCACATGACTTTCAGATACTGTTCATCTGCTATAGATAGTTTTTTAGGCCCAACACTTCTTTTGTCCTCTGCTCGTCCAGTTTCCTCACACTGTATAAGGTCACTGCATGACATGCTGTGATATGTCAAGTTTTCAGCTAATAACGTTACCTTTAGAATATATTCAAGCAAAGAAGAACATAAAGATCCAATTTAAAATTAGTTCTTTGGTAAGTTGACACAACACTGATTCATGCCTTCAGTTAGATGCTTTTTAATGCTTGAATGATTCATACCTCAGTATTAAGTGCATTCCTCTGAAAATGGTCAGGTACAAGAACTGGACTGAAAATAAGTGGAAAAAGTAGCCAAAGAAAGCCTCGAGAATGAGAGACAAACAAAGACAAGCTCCTTGGAAGCAAAACGGAAAGAAATGAGAGGTGGCTGTAGACTTTTGCACAGTACGGTACATTCAGCCTTTACAGGAAAGTGAAAGGATAAAAGTTACTGACCATGAAGACTGTTTGGTAGCTAGCAATCATCTTCTGCAGCACGGCGATGACAGCCGTGCTCTCCTCGGCCCTGGCTGAGCTCTGGACGGTGAACTCTTTGTCTGTGCTCTTCTGTTTGTGGAGGAGGTTGGGACCAAAGATGGTGGCGAGGTTTAAAGCTGTCATCTTGTTCCCTGTGATCTGGGACACAAATGTACAACCTCTTTAATAATGGCTCGCTCAGTACTTCCTCAGGCTCATTCTGAACCAATTCTGCTCTCCCAGCTCCTCTCTATATGCACCCCACAGGTGTATCAGCTATCAACCTCGGCTCTCTAGTCATTTTGCTGAGCATTCTTCCTACATCTGTGGCCTTTTGTTGGATTGCTTCTAGTGATTTATTGCTACTGACTAATTGTGTTCTCCATTCTCAAGACCAGACCTCCAGGTCCACTTTAGTAGCTACCTTCTATGTCCTTCTTGCTTTGGGTTACTTTCAAACCTCCATCACTTCCTACCCCTGTATTTCAGTATTACATTGAGTCTGTATGTTCTGCTTCTTGAGTGCAGTAAAATCTCTTACTGCTGATAACATCAGCAGGCAAGAATGACTGCCAACTTGGTGATACGAAGTACTGGTTACTATTTAACCGTATTAGTTTAGTGCGTTTTTAGCATGTTTTTTGGTCCATAGGAAAATGACTTACTGTATAATTTGCATCCATTTTCCATTTGTGTTGTTGAAATTCAAAGAGAAAACACTTTTTAAAAGATAAAGGCCAAACTTTGAACACTGGTGAACAGTTTTGCAAAGACTGCACCATAAACATCAGCAACACTTTTCCCATTTCTCTTTCATATTAGGGGGGCATTTTTAAAAACTGCAGAAATCACTGTGACCTTCTGTAATAACGCAGACATGGGAGTCACCCCCCCACCCCCCCACATCCCTCATCCATTCCTTTAGAGAATCTCCCTTTCAACTTCCGTGCCTCTTATCAAACACACGCCTCTGTGTTTTTTGTCACTTAACACAAAAAACAGATTAAAAACTGGCATCATGGGGATTCTAAACACACAAAGTGCAAACAGCTTCCTCTGTTTCTCCAAAGGTAGGGTGATAGCACATTTAAAATTAATTTCTTGCCCAGTTTCCTCCCTTTTCCACTCCTGGTCCCAACACAGAGATGGGAACCACAGAGCAGCCAAAGAGTACTGATGTTTTCCCAGCTGAGCGTGAAGCAGTCAGACTTCCTGTCAGAGACTCGGATAGAGATTCTAGAGCCATGATGGAAAAATCATACGCATCAATGTTTGGATTCATTCTCGTCTGTATATAGACACAGAGAGACAACAAAACACATCTGTGCGAGCGTGTGCGCCAGAAAAACATACCATAAAAGTATGCATGACCAGAGACAATAAACTTTATTTCTGGCTGCACACACACATACACACACACACACACACACACGTCCCTAGTGAATTAAAGGTGAAAGTCGGTTGATGTAGATACAGGCAAGTATAATACTCTCATGTTGCTAAAGCGATTTGGAGTTCATAGTTTTTATTTTTTATATTTTTCAAAAACTTTTCAAATACAAATCCTTTTCAAAACTTATAGATTAGCATGCAGAAACAGATTTAATTTCCCGGCTGTGTTTATTCTCTACGAATCTTTAACTTGAAGATGTCAAAATGTGTGCGTTCTTTGAATTCTTGTGGTCTAGCAATAATGCAAATGTAGCACATTTTTTAATGATTAGTTATGATAAAAAAAATTTTTAAAAACGCGGAAATGTCGTCGACATTGCTGCGCGGCACTGAGCCGGGGTTTTTCCTCATAGCCAAAGGTTTCCTGCAAAAGGGGGGAAAAAAATGTGCTGTTGCAGTTCTTGCATCAGAAACTGCTGAATAAACTCCATCTTTTGGACATAGTTTTGAGAGATATTTGCAGATAGAGAAAGTCACAAACATTGGAGATTTTGAAAAGTCCGGTTGTTCTGCAGCTGAGATTCTCGACTTTTCACATGCTACGTCAGATTTGTGAGGAAAGGAGTGATATCTAATGCTGGTTAAATGCAAAATCAGATTTCATTTACCCATCTGTGTTTACTGTCTATGAATCTTTAACTTGAAGACATTAAAATGTGTGCGTTCTTTCAATTCTTGTGGTTTAACAACAACGCAAATGTAGCACATTTGTAAATGATTAAAGTTATGATAAAAAAAACTTTACAAGAAACCTTGGATTGATAATCCACACAGCGTTATTGCCACAGACTAAAGACAGAAATGTCGCCGACATTCCTGAGCGGCACTGAGCTGGGGTTTTCCCTCATAGCCGAAGGTTTCCTGCAAAGGGCAAAAAAAATGCGCTGTTGCAGTTTTTGCAGTTCTGGACATAGTTTCGAGAGATACTTGCATAGATAGATAGAGAAGGTCACAAACATTGGAAACTTTGGATAGTCCGGTTGTTCTGTAGCTGAGATTCTCGACTTTTCACGTGCTATGTCACATTTGTGAGGAAAGGAGTGATATCTAATGCTGGTTAAAGACCGGATCACACACACGGACTTGGACTCAAGGATGAACTATTTTGAGTTTGGTCATCACAAGTGTTAAGCAATGGCTACTGTCATCACTGTCACATCTTGAGGAAAGTTCCTCATGGTGTTTCTGGCCCAAAGGTTCTTTTGGACCTGAGGATGAACTCTTTAGATTTTGGTTAACAGTGATCCTAGGGGAAGGCCCCTGTCACCTCCCAACATGCACACAACATTTTTGGCCATCATTTGTGAACGTAATATATTAGAAACGCCCCGAGGAAACATCCTCAGCTCATAATACACATTTTTGCCCATAGCTAAACTTGTGAATGTAAAATCTTGCCTTGACAGAATTTCTTCCAGCTTCAGACAAATATCTTCTTCAACTCAAGGATGAATTTATTAGATTTTAGTGGTTAAAATCGTTAAGTCACGATTATCTGTTTGTTTTGATGACTTCTGTGGAATTTTATTACATTTGGCAAAAAAAAAAAAAAGTCCACTTAGATTAAAAGAAGAGCTGATTTAATGAGCAGATGAGCCGTTAACTTGATAGGTCAAAGTCACTATGACTCAAAACATGTTTTTGCCTAAAACTCCAGCTTTCTTAAGACAAAAGACTTAAGACAAAAATTTCACATCCATTCATCCATCCATTTTTGACCGCTTATCGAGGTTTGGGTCACGGAGGCAGTGGTCTAAACAGAGTACACTGAAGCTTTACTGGCTGGTGTAGTTGTAGCTGCTGCTTATTTCAAATCATATTTGTTTGAAGTTGCTCAAATTCTGACCAGCAATAGATAGACTTTTTAAAAACATAGTATCCTCCTGGTGCTGGAGGAACATCCAGAATTATTTGCTTACTTTGCCAGACTTCCTCAACTTAAGGTGCTTTCTGCCCTTTGCTGTACTGTGGCAGTTCCCTTTGACATTTTACTGCCGGCTGTAGTCAAAAACCTGACCGTCGGCCCAGTCTCCCAGATTGTAAATTTTGAGCAAATGCAACCATTCACATTATCCCCAGATGTCATAATCACTGCTAGGCGATTTAGTAATCTTACATCAGTGTTGATGTAGTGCTTGTGCAGTTTCAGGCACTGAGAAATATGTACACAATCCACCCACACAAACTGCTTCCTATCACTTCTTTGGTCATTTCTTCCCAATGAGGTGGAACCAAAATGCTGTTAAGCTGTCCACAGGCTGTTTGGACATTATGGCAGCTTAAAACAACTACATTTGGATGTGTCGGCTTGGCGCTCACCTCCTGTCCGTCTTTATCCTGCTGGTCATGGGCATGGTCAGCCACAGTGGACAGGAACTCCAGGAGACGGTGAAGTGTGTCGCTATTGCATGCTGGGAGCAGGTAGATCAGCAGTTGAATGACACTCTGCTGCTCGTCTGAGTCCAACACTACAGTGCACAACGAGATGAAGCGTGACAACAGGAGGTTAGGAATGAGGAGACAACAGAAGGGCAAGTGGGATGGGGGGGGACTTACATGTGGTGTTAATAAAGGCTGTGTAGAGCTCCTTGGTTAGGAGAGGGTCAGGCAGATCCCTTAGGAACTCCTTTAGCAGAGCAGCTACATCGTGAACACTGTACTCCTCATCTAGCTGCACATCGACACCACGATCAAACTCTTCTCGCAGCTGAAGGAGGACCATAAAGAAACGAGAAGGTGAAGGGAAAGAGAGGGAAAGATACTCTGCACATAACAACGGACATTATATTCTAGGTAGTTCAGACGCCCACAGAAACTCACTTCCTGCTGGTCCTCCAAGTGACCTGTTAAGAGTCTCAGTTCAAACTTGTTTCACCAGTACAGATTAAAATCTCTGCACTCTGACCTTTGGATGATATGATCAGAATTAAAGAGCCTATTTTCTTTTTCTTTCTTTTTTTTTTTTTTTGCCATGGCAATGAGTTGCCTACATATTCACTAATATGGCTGTTTTGACAATAAATTTGAAGCAAGTTAAATTTAATAAATTATTTTGTCCTTCATGGTCTTTTCATTCACCACACCTCTGCTATGATGGAGACGTGACGTCTCAGATGTTTGCTTGGAGGCTGTTAGCGAATGAATAACTTCCCCTCCCCCCTTCTGTAGATGCTGCAAGTGCAAGTAAATGTCAATAAAACATGCAACAGATTATGTAAAAATTATGCCACCCACACCCATTTCTCTATTTATTTTAACCCTGATTTATTCATTGTTTTTACTGTGTATTCACTTGAGTCAAAGGTAACAGATGATGAGCAGTTTAGGAGTACGTAGAATAACTAAATGTTTGCTTGAATAATAAGTATAAACTCTGTTGGATCACTGTGTGCGGGTGTGTATTGTGAGGCTGGAAAATTTAACAGATGAAGCTTTGGTGGCATAAATGGCGCATTTTAGTGCAATGTGTTGGTTTTAACACATTCTATTCTTGGCAACAAGATTTTGTTTGTTGGTGTTGACTCTTGTGAAGGAAAAAGAAGGTGTGAAGAACATTTCACACCAAAAAGTTTCACTTTCTGCAAAACTGGCCTCTGATTTGTTGTTGGGCTGTTTGGCATGGCGCTGTGTGTCTCATCTGTGGATACATTTGATAAAATTACACTTTCATATGAAGGATAATGGGTTGCTAATGAGTATCAAACAACCCAACTAAGCACCTGTGGGAATGTATCGTGGAAATGAAAATGATCAACCTACAGAGGCTGAATTAAAAAACACCCTCGAGATCAAAGTTGAAAAAAAAAAGGATGAAGCAGGTTAGTCGATTATGCCAAACTTTCATTGCAGCATCTCAAAATGGTACTGAGTAGTTTGTATGGCCCCCACATGCTTATAAGCATGCCTGACAACATCAGAGCTCCTAATGAGATGATGGATGGTGTCCTGGGGGATCTCCTCCCAGATCTGGACCAGGGCATCACTGAGCACCTGGACATTCTGAGGTGCAACCTGGTGGGTTAGATTGACTGAAACATAATGTCCCAGAGGTGTTCTATTGGTCAGGCGAGCGTGGGGGCCAGTCCATGAGATCATCCTCCAGGAACTGGCTACATACTTTCACCACAAGGCCAGACTCTGTCATGGTGAACTATGTTACAGGCAGCATAACGTTCTCCACGGCTTCTACAGACCATTTCGTGTCTGTAACATGTGCTCAGAGTGAACCTGCTCTTATCTGTGAAAAGCACAGAGCACCAGTGGTGGACCTGCCAATTCTGGTATTCTATGGCAAATCCCAGTCAGGCTCCATGGTGCTGAGCAGTGAGCACAGGGCCCACTAGAGGATGTCGGGCCCTCAGGCACCCTCATGAAGTCTGTTTCTGATTGCTTGGTCAGAGACATTCACACCAGTGATCTGCTGGCAGTGCTCATCCTGTTCCTCCTTGCAAAAGGAGCAGATACCGGTCCCACTGATGGGTTAAGGACTTTCTACAGCCCTGTCCAGCTCTCCGAGAGTAACTGCCCTTCTCCTGGAATCTCCTCCATGCTGTTGAGACTGCACTGAGGGACACAGCAAAGCTTCTGGCAATGGCACATATTGATGTGCCATCCTGGAGGAGTTGGATGACCTGTGCAACCTCTGTAGGTTCCAGGTATCGCCTCATGCTACCAGTAGTGACACTGACCCTAGACAAATGCAAAGGTGGCCTCCAGGTGGCCTCCACCTGTAAAACCATTCCTGTTTTGGGGGTTGTCTCATTGTTGCCCCTCTAGTGCACCTGTTGGTAATTTCATTAACATCAAAGCAGCTGAAAATGATTAACAATCCCCTCTGCTACTGTACTGACCAGATCAATATCCCAGAGTTGATGCTGATTTGAGTTGATTTTTTTGAGCAGTATACAGTATTTTCCAAATTGCAAATGGTAAATGGACTGGTTCTTATATTTGAGCAGTCAAAGCCCTCAAACTGGAAGGAGTACTGACCTGTCGGACTCTCTTCTTGGAGCTTCCAACTCTAAAGATCCCCACAGTGTGCAAACCTGAGTGGAAAAGGGAAACAACCACAGTAATTAAGTATTAACAGTGCAGAAATGAATAGAAATGAGACACTATAGGCACTATGAGGCACATATACAATCCCAGTTCCAAAAAAGTTTGAACACTATGTAAAATGTAGATAAAAATAGAATGCAATGATTTGCAAGTCTCATAAACTCATATTTTACTCACAATCAAACATACAGAACATATAAAATGTTTAAACTGAGGTATTTTACTATTTCAGGAACAATTTGAGCTCATTTTAAATTTGATGGCAGCAAAATATCTAAAAAATTTAGATGGGGCAACAAAAGCCTGGAAAAGTAAGGGATACTGGAAAGAAACATCTGGAGGAACATTTTGCAACTAATTAGGTTCATTACCAACAGGTCAGGAACATGACTGGGTATAACAAGAGCATCTTACAGACACAGAGTTTTAACAATCTGCAAAAAAAAAAAATGCATCTACAATTTGTGGAACAATTTCAGAACGATGCTTCTCGGTGTAAAATTGTGAAGATTTTGAATTGCTCATCATCTGAAGCACATAATATCATCAAAAGATTCAGAGAATCTGCAGATGAGGAAAATCTGCCTGTCCTGGAAATCACTGCATGGGCTCAGGAACACTTCCAGAAATCAGTGTCTGTGAACACAGCTCACGGTGCCATCCATAAATGCATTTACAGATTTTAGACCAGCATATGCTGATGGGTTTTTTTTTAAGGAAAGGCCTTGCATAATTCAGGAAGACAATACTACAGTAAACCACATACTGCATCTATTACAACAGAATGTCCTCATAGTCCTAGAGTCCGGGTGCTAAACCGGCCTGCCTGCAGTCTAGACCTTTCAATTGAAAACATTTAGAGCATCATGAAATAAAAAAAAGAAGACAAAGAAGCCTCAGGACTGTTGAGCAACTAGAATCCTCTATCAGACAAGAATGGGACAAAATTCTTCTCCCGAAAGTCCAGTTTTAATTACATTTCACACAGCATCCTAACTTTGTTTTGGAATTGGGTTTGTGTGAGCAGTTAAGTAGCTGCTCACCATATTTCTCGATGTGCTGACAGCAGCTATCGACGACCCGGGGCACTTGACGGTAGATGGGATTGAGGCTCAGCCGTTTGTCCCTGTGCTTCTCTTTTTTACTCGGCGTTTCAGCCGGCAGAGAGAGCTGCAGCGCCTCAAGCAAGCGGGACTGGTTGTCGTCTAGGTCTGTGATGGAGTCCACTGACATGCCTCCCTGGAGGATAATCAACAAATGCAGCTGATTAAAAACACACAGACACACACACACACACACACACACACACACAAGAAGAAAACACTTGATCCGTGCGGGTGACTCAGACTGTGCTGAATTTCAATGCGATGCCTCACCCTCCTGCGCGCTCGTGGGGCAGCCTCGGGGGTGTTGGGCGATGTTGACTCATTGGCTGTTTCCGATGTGGAACTCAGTGAGGAGTTGCTGCTGGATAACTCCTTGTTGGACGGCCGCTTGGTGGCAAACTGCAGGACACATGATTGGATAGTTTGTCTCATTCTCCACAGTATAAAACAGAATGACTTGTCTCGTGCTGTACAGTTCAACATGCTTTATATTTGTCTCAAATGTTCCCAATACTGAACACACAAAGGGAGAACTATATAGACGACTTGACAGACCTGTAAAATGGACGATACGAGGTCTGAGGAGTCTTTGTGCTCCTCCCGCTGTGGAGGGTCCTGGCGAAAACTATCCTGCCGCTGCCTGTGAGTTCTGTCATTGCAGATGACCTGGGAGAGGGGTATACTAAAGGCCTGGGGTATGAACTCTGTGAAAAATAGCCAAAAGATATCGGGGGGAGGGAGTAGGAAAGAGAAGAAAAGGGAAAAAAGAAGCTCTTACCAACATCCAAAAATAGCTCTTCGGCAAAAGCAGTTCAAAGCTTTATCGCTTCTGTTGCAGCTTTTAACACACGTGCAATAAAAGCACCTCAAAGCACATTAACCATGTCAGTAAAACTCTTATGGCGCTCCTAAAGTACGACATCTGTTTTCCAAAATAAGACATCATAGAAAAGCAAACCAACAAAAACCCGACCCACTAATTTTAGGGCCTTTTACCAAAATAGCACAACTTTGATGACGCTTACCCACGAGCAATCATTTTCCCCACGTGGGTCAGTTTTAGGAGCTCCTCAGCTTCGACACATACTGTATATAAATGATGGTTAGCTGTTATTCCTTTGTTCCATTTACTCTAGTCTTACATAAGCCCAGAATCCAGCAATGGTGCAACTTGCAAATAGTAACCCAGCATTCATGTGCTCCTCTGAGGGTCCCACTGCAAGACCGTCCCTTTGAATGTGTTGTTTTTGTGCGCTTTTAAGTTAAAAAAAACAAAAAAAAAACAAAGCACAATCAAGTCCTTCCCACAGTGAAGGGGAAAAACTAGTTTCCTGTGATGGACTGCGGCATCTCTGGTGAAGAAACTGCTGCATTGAGAAAAGCAGCAGCACACTTAAACCAAAAGCCAACATCCACTGAGTCAGACTAGATTTTTACTAATTCTAAAATATGAGAGAAAGACAGAGTGGAGTTTGTTTTGACTTGAAGCTGCAAGGCTGAAAGAGCGCCAAGTTCACTCAAAAAGCTTGTGAAGCAAAACGGTAATCAACTTCAGATCTACTCCTGATGAAAATAGGAGCAGTACTACTGATGGACGCGCACATGCAAGAGCCCAATTACGCGCAGGGCTGCCTTGAGAGAGGAATGATGTCATACTGGGCTATCGCAGGGTATATATTCCATTATACTCAATCCCAAGGCCTGAGCCAACAGCTGTGCAGTGTGTGTGTGTGTGTGTGTGTGTGTGTGTGTGTGTGTGTGTGTGAGAGAGAGAGAGAGTCAGCGAGAGCCGGGTTGAAGACAGAGGAGAGGGAAAGCGAAATGCATTCCACAACCACAAGTGAAAGGCTGTGGTTTATGAACAACATGACCACTAAACACTGTGACACAGCGAGTTTGCTCTCCAGTAGCTTATATAACCACAACACACACACGTGCATATATTCACTGTCTGAACCCCATAACACAGACAGGATCAGCAGCCTAACCACATTCGTCGAACCGTGTCAGATTTTTCATAAATCTTCAATCTTTCCAGGCCTTATGACATCGTAGGAACACAGACTTAATTTCCAGCACCAGCTTTTCATAATCGCATCCCCGTAGTGTGTTTACATCGACTGGTTCAGACAGCAATCATCTCTCGGCTTCAGGAAGTAGTAAATGTTCACCTCCCGGCGCAATGTAGTGAAAAGTGTTTGAGCCCAGACTTGCTTGATAATATTTGAGGTAAAAACTCAAAGGAGAGCGCAGCAAATATTAAACCATTTACAAAAATGGTTTGGCTGATATTTAGCCAGAACACAACTACAGATCAGATTGCTGCAGCAGCATCACCAGAGCCGGAATTTTCCTTCTGTTTCGCTCTTGCAGAGAAACGTCGGAGCCCGTTTCAGAGTAAAGCACAGGGCAGGTAAATCGAGCCTTCTGGGAAACACAGACACTGCACTCAGTTTAAAGCTAACAAACAACACAACCATGCAAAACTGGATAACAACATGACTTTTTTTTTCTCTCCATCTACTGAACTGAAGATTATTTGGAATCTGGCAGATGTTATAATCAATTCAGTGTTTATTGAAGCATATGAATTATTCACATCCCAATTGAAAGCTCACAGCTTGTTGATGCAAACTTTCGTTTAAAAATAGTGTTGCTTCAAAACGTGAAAAAAAAAAAAGCTACAACATTTTTGTTTTGCTGCAGTTTTAAATCTTTGTGACTATCTGCTGCCATACAGTACAGGCTTTAGCAGTTATGAGTAATTTGATTGGTTCTTAGTTTCGGATTCTGGTTAAGCTTTAAAAACTCTTGTATTTTTCATTTAAGGAGCAAAACACCAGAGATGAAACTAAAGCTAAGGTCAGTTGAGGCTGGCTTCAAAAACGAGTCAGTCCCCACAAACTCCAATGTTAAAATGTAGAAATTTACAGTGGAAGTAAATAAATAAACTATATTGCCAAAAGTATTCACTCATCCATCCAAATCATTGAATTCAGGTGTTCCAGTCACTTCTGTTGCTGCAGGTGCACCTAGGCATGCAGACTGCTTCTACAAACATTTATGAAAGAATGGGTCGCTCTCAGGAGATCAGCGAATTCCAGCGTGGTACCGTGATAGGATGCCACCTGTGCAACAAGTCCAGTCATGAAATTCCCTCACTACTAAATATTCCACAGTCAGCTGTTAGTAGTATTATAACAAAGTGGAAGCGAATGGAAACGGCAGCAACTCAGCCATGAAGTGGTGGGGCACGTAAAATTACAGAGCGGGGTCAGTGGATGCTGAGGTGCATAGTCTGCAGAGGTTGCCAACTTTCTGCAGAGTCAATCGCTACAGACCTCCAAACTTCATGTGGCCTTCAGATTAACTCAAGAACAGGGCATAGAGAGCTTCATGGAATGGGTTTCCATGGCCGAGCAGCTGCATCCAAGCCTTAAATCACCAAACACAATGCAAAGTGTTGGATGCAGTGGTGTAAAGCACACCGACACTGGACTCTAGAGCAGTGGAGGCATGTTCTCTGGAGTGATGAATCACGCTTCTCCATCTGGCAATCTGATGGATGAGTCTGGGTTTGGTGGTTGCCAGGGGAACGGTACTTGTCTGTCTGCATTGCGCCAATGTAAAGTTTGGTGGTGAGATTATGGTGTGGGGTTATTTTTCAGGAGTTGGGCTCGGCCCCTTAGTTCCAGTATAAGGAGCTCTTAATGCTTCAGCATACCAAGACATTTGGGACAATTTCATGCTCCCAACTTTGTGGGAACACTTTGGTTGATTGCCCCTAAAGACATGGATGAGCCAGTTTGGTGTGGAAGAACTTGACTGACCTGCACAGAGTCCTGACCTCAACCCAACAGAACACCTTTGGGATGAATCAGAGACTGTGATCCAGGCCTCCTCATCCCAGGTAAATTCTTATTAGTCAAGTCTGAAGCAAATCCATTCAAGTGTCATTATCTTTGTGCATACAAATATTCTATGAAAAACAGTCTGAATCACTAGCACATTTTCCTACCATTAAGCATTTGTATTCTCACACATTTTGTAAGCAAATCCCATTTTATTTTACGGTCCAATTCTCCCTTCATTTGGGCTTCTTTGACTAAGCTCTTTGCACTTTCTGCCAAATATGCAGAGTTTGCTTAGTGCAGTGACTGATCCTCAGAACCAGTCCCCTTACATGGAGTCGCTTCACTTAAGCTAAATATAAACTGTCGAAGCCCAGTAAACAGAAACTGTTTTTGTAACCTCCCTGTTCACCTGCCCGAGGGGTGGAGACCACAGACTGGACCCCCCTGTCTTGCAGGAGGGGAAATGGAGACAGTCGTGACAAAAACAACTGAAGGCAAAGAGATGGAGCGAGAAAAGCCTGTGAATTGGCAAAATATCAGAGTGCATATTTAAAAGAACTTGGCGTACCTTTGTCTTTACTCTTCTCTTTTGCGAGCGAGTCCAACTTCCTTCTCAGCGACTTTTTCCTCTTCTGTCCATCTGCGCAGGAGGAAAGAATAAAAGACGCAAATAAATCATCTGAAACAAATGATTCCCATATCTGCTCTTTCTTATCTGGCTTATTACATTTAATAAGCTTATGTCAGGAATGCAGACATGAATTAACTACAGGGGGGAAAGCTGTCCGTGCACTCAAATCCATTTAATGGAGCTGTCAAACAGGGTCAGCAACAGTAGTAGTCAGCACAAAAAAAAAAACCAAAAAAACGCTATGAAAACACATTAAATTGCTTATAGTTTTTATCTAGATTACCAAGTGCATGTAAGGATTTTCTTACTTTGGATTCTGGTGCATACTGCAGCTCCTTATATGGTGTATAAACACTTTCTTTGCCTGGTTTAGCTTAAAAACTCCTTTTTGTATTGCCAAAGTAGCATCGTCCTGATTCACTGCATTCATTTGAGTCCGATTAAAACTAACGATGGCCTCTTTAAAGTATGAAAATTCTAATTTTACACCCACACTGAGAACTGTCTTTGTTTGGGAGGTGTTTTTTAGAGTTACAGCTCATGTGCTAGAACTGCCAAAAAGCTTCCCCACACAAAAGCCCAACAAAACCAAAGAAACAATCACCATCCTAAAAAGGACATTAATGCACACGCATGTGCTTTACATTCAGGTATTTGAGAGGAATGCTTTGAAAGGAGGAAGCCTCTTTGTCAGCCGTCGACATGATGAATGGCTCCTGAGTTTGCTGACTGATGATCAGGAAACTGTGGAAGTTGTGCCACATGCAACTTGGAAGTCTTGGAATCCTTGCCTCTTGTGGCAAGGATGTCAGTTTGTGGAAACCTCGGCAACTTTTACTGTTATCGCCCTGTCGCTCTGGTCTCCAGAACCACTTCTTTTACACGTCAGATCGTTCTGGGCTCGTTCACGGCGCCTCGATCTGCTGGTTTAGCGACCTCGTTTTGAACCGCAGATGTTCCCTGCAGCTGTATCAAATGAGTCACTCGCGAGGCTGAGGGGATTGCATCCGACGCCCACAACATGCTTGATGGTAGTGCTGGCAGCTTACGTCAGGGAGCAGGTTCAGTTTCTGATCCATTTAACCTGGCCTGAAACTTTAAGCGCAGCGAGTCTCAGGGTGCATGGGAGAAAAGTAGGTGGAAACAGTGAGGGGTGCGAGACACCAGGAGAAAGAAAGCAGATGTTGTGACTGAAAGTGAGGGTAGCAAGAGTGAGAAGGGGAGAAGAAGACATAGGAAATGGTTTGGATTTTTGACAGATGATTTCCAAAGCCGTACGGAAATCCCCCCCGAAAACTGCACACACTCCCCAGCTCAGCTCCCAGCCAGTTGTGAAGCTGCCTGATGAATCTTTACTGCCTTGCTCCCTCGCAACACACTCTCACCCCATCCCTCTCTGTCTTTCTCACTTCTGCCTTTCTTTAATCTGCTTTTGGTTCTTGGAGAAACACTAGAAACACGACCCCTGCAGCTCAGATAAATATCAGATGCAAAACACACATTAGCTCTGCTAAAACAGCGCTCGGGCGCACACGCAGAATCTTAAACAGTTGAAATATTTCCCTCGCTAGCACATGGCGGCCGTCAGGGGCTCTGGAATTCATAAGCAACGCAGACAAGTACGTATTAAATCATGCTGGGGAGAGGTTTAACCTTCAGCTGGAATGCAAGCCCTGGATAATCCACTCACTGCACTATACTGCTGCTATGGCACCCACTCAACTGCCATAGTGAACAACTCACTGTGCATCTGTGTGTGCCTTAATCTGAAGCACAAAGCTATGCAAAAACTCTGATGTAGTACGGTTTAGGTCTGGTTTTAAAGTTTGAGCTGTCATCTCTATCCATTATTATGTTGTCAAACCAAAGTAATTGTAAAGAACAGCAGCAATGCAATAAAAAAAAAAAGTCTGAGGCAAAACATCAAACTGCGAGCTTTAGTACGGCTAAAGAAGCCTGTGTTTGACATGTGCATCCACCCAGCAAAGGAAACCGAATGACGGCTGCTTTTGAGTTGGGCAATTGTGGTGGTCCAGATAAAAAAAGATGATAAAGATGAGTATGCCTTAGGGAATAGATACTTTGTGGTTTAAAAAGACCCTGCTGTATGAGTGTGGAGTGTGCTGATTTCACTCCATTTTAATAACCAACCCAAACACAACAACTGTTAAAATGCTCTGCCCAACGCTTCAAGGCTTTGACTAATCAGCGGGTGAGGTCACGAATGCATGCATCCATCCTGTTGCATGACCCAATTTCAGCCAAGCTTTAGCTGTCAAGACAGATAGATGGCCTCCAGAATACACAGAGGAGTTCGTGGTCAACTCAGTCACTGCAAAGTGCCCAGGTCCTGCAAAACAAGACCAAATCATCACCTCGCCACCACTGTGACTGACAGCTGCTATGAGGTGTTTGTGCTGATTTGTTTGGTTTTTGCCAATCGTTGTGCTGTGCTGTGGATGTGTGGATATGCTGTGGATTACAGCCAAACATCTCCACTTTGGTCTCATCTGTGCAAAGGACATTGTTCCATAAGTCTTTGCAAACCTAAGCTGTGCTGCCATGTTCTTCTTAGAGAGAAGAGGCTTTCCCCCGGCAACCCCTCCAAACAAGCCATGAACTTTAATATTTAACATGTTAACCGAGGCCTGTAGAGTCTCAGAAGCAGCTCTTGGTTTCTTTTTGCAATTTCTCTCAGCTTGTTCGGTCTGGCCATGGGGTGAATTTGCTGGGATGTCCACTCCTGGGAACACTGTAGCATTGTGTTAGCACACACACTTGAATGCTCATACAGCCAAAACCTCTGCTTTTATAGAGGTGCTCACACTTGATGATGATCAATTATATGAGTGCATTTGATTAGCAGCACCTGGATGCTATTTACTCTCTTAATTCCTATGGAAGCTCTAAAGGAGTAATTAGTTTTTCACAGGACTGCATTTACAATCATCAGTTTAGAGCTTTTTAGATAAATCCAGCTCTGCTGCTTTGGTGCTTAATCACTAGAGTACTCTTTTTAAACATCTCTGAACTACTGACTGATGGAGAGAAAGAAAATGACATCACTGGAGTTATGTAAAATCTGAATTTCACTTCCAATAATTCCCATGTTTTCAATATATTATTTTTTAATGACCCAATTTATTAAGGCTATTAATTTGTTATAATTTGCAAAGTTTCTAACAACCTTTATTCAGTTGAGTGGGATTGTATTTATCTTCTCTGCTATCTAAAAACTGTGATGCACGTGGACATTTTTAGACTGGGTGAGACCCAGTGAAAAACCACCAACTCCAGCAGTTTCACTGCAGTGCTCTGTCTGTTTGGAAAATGACAAAATTGGACAAATTAATCCAGATTTAGCAAAAGCTTAATTATTTGGTTTACAAGCGCAAAACACAGAACAACAAGGACACACTTCAGCATGCTTTTGCACAATTTAGGACTTTTTAATTATCATTTACAGTGACTGCACTTGGCCTCGGCTAAAGCGGATAGGGAGGTTCATGTCGTTGTGAGGAGGCGAGGTCGACAGATACCATGGCAAACAGGAAGCAACCGATCCCTGTGTGAAGTAAGGCTTATATCTAAATCCATGTGCTGGCACAACTTCCCCAAACATAGACCATACAAGACCTCCCTTCAGTACACTTGAGGGATGAAAAGGGGATGTGGTCAGGGACTTGAGTGCTGGCTGTACTTTATGGGACACTTGAAAATATCTGCACAAGCTTACACAGCAAACCCAGGTCAAGCACATCAAATCACTGAAAAGTCCTGGAGTCAATAACACACGCGTTTTGTTTGTTAACAGTCACATAACTTTCATCATTTGAAGTCCCAGAGACAGTTTCAAGCACTTTGTGAGTACTTTGTGAGTTCTGAATGGGTGGGTTACACTGCTTTAAACATAAAAATGATGTAACACTGTTTAACTCGAGCCTGCAGCATGCATTAAAAAAAAAAAAAAAAAAGCATAATCCCCACCTTTTGGCATGGTTATCTGACATCCCAATTCATAGTCCTGGTGTAAACGGGTGAAGGCCACTTCCTGCAGCCTGGCCCTCTCCAGCTCCGACAGGCTCTGGATGGCAACTGGCATCAGACGCACGCTCCGCCCCGACAGGCTGCTCCAGGTGAAATCCCCCTGGGAAAAAGAGGTAAGCCAAAAGTTACCTTCCACTGCTGCTTTTTAACTGTTTTCATATACAGTTTTCAACATTAAGCATTTTTATATTGCAAGTCAAGTTATCATATGGCTAGGGTTAGGGCTGGGTTGGGTGCCGGGTGCCATGATGTCACTCTCTCTGATGTCGCCTGATCTTCGCTGATTGGCTGGTAGATTTATTATGCAAAATGTCTTAATCGGGTATGGAAATGATTAACAACAAATTCTGTGGGGCCAGTTTATTTAGCGTCAATAGCACATAAATCTTTAGAAAGTCATAACTGTGGAGCTGATTAAACCTGATGTAAACAACAACAAAAAAAACCTGATGGAACCAACAGAGATGAATACAGACAACACATGCCTTGGAAGACACTCCTGTATTCTAGCTCTAAGGAGCAACTGAGGACATCCTGAGCACCCTGATGGATTTGCAATATGTGCTCTGTATACAAAATTAGCAGTGTCCCTCCCACTCATTGTTCAGCAACATACTGAACCTTCCAGCTTTGGCTTTATCTGTGATCAAGATGTAACCTGAACTGATGTGAATTGTAATTAATTGCTGGAGATCCTGAGACAGCTTTACTTGGCTTTGAGCATTTCAGTCATCTGAATCTCTATTCATGCATTCCTCCATGTCTACTGACAGGTCAGGAAGAAGGAGAGGTTATGATGAGGGGGAGAGACACTGCTGCGATTTACCTAATGCCTTATCCAGACAGAGGGCTTAAAAGCGTGCAATGTGTCTGTGTTTACGCTGCCTCGTTTTTGTTCTGATACATGCAGGGAATGAGCTTTTTTTTTTTTTAGATCTCTGTTCAAATTTTCATCTGATTGATGTTTACTCTTGGTATCTGGAGGAAAAATGAGACACCATGAAGACTTTACTTTTCATATTTGGGCCTCTATCAACAATATTTTCCTGAAGCCATTCCTCCCTCCCTGCTGTCAGCTCTCTTGTTATTTGACCCCACTCAGTGCAGTGAGGCAACAGAGCCATCAGTCAGCCGTGGAAGGAAAAACACAATGTGGATACAGGCAACCTGGAGAGCCAAATGATTTTGTGTGCAAATGAGCGAGTTGCATGTTGCCCCCCTTTCATAAAGCATTTTATCCAGCACAGCTGTTCTGTGTATTTTTGTGCGTGCATGTCTGTGTGTGCCATTCCTTATCGCTGACTGAAGAAACCCTTTTCCATCCCGTTTGACCTCAGAGGGCGCACACATGCAGCAAAAAAAAAAAAAAAGACAAATTGTTGGAACAGTGTTAAAGAAAAAAAAAAAAAAAAGAGGCCTCTCCTCAGACGAGCTGGTTCTGCCCAGCAGGATTTCTGAACAAGATGGATGAGCTTCGGCTCATAAGTGTCGAACTATGAAAACTGTGGTGTGCTGACAGAAGAGCCAAGGGGGAGACCAAGTCCTGGTATCACTGCTGGACTCTGGAAACAATGGTCTGACTGCCTGTGAGTCCTGCAGGGACATGTATTCTAAAGTATAAATCAAGATGTTTTAAAGTCAGTATGTTGTGTATAAGGGTCAAAACACATTAGGGTCCATTATTATCGGCCGATATTAGCTATGTGCCAATTTATCCACATCGACATTTATAACAATTGAAAAAACAGAGTAGAGACAGGAGAAACATGCATTCACGCATCTTATGCGTGATGACATTGCACAGTTTGTCCACCAGAGCACACTGCAGCTTCCCTGTCTGCCACATGTGTTTGCAACACCACAAGCAGAACAACCAGCTGATTCAAGCAGAGTGTAAACGAGTAAATGACACATAACAAACATTAGAGAAATCTTTTTATGTTTCATGTGTCTGAAAGAAAAAAATATTGGCCAATTTACCAGAATACAGATATTTAAATTGCCAAATATCGGTGTCCTGTATCAGTCAGGCTCAAAATTTTAATACTTTCTGAGAAGAAATGCCAATGGCTTAGTGATGTCCAGGGCATCACTAAGCTCCTGGAAAGTCTAAGGTGCAACCTGGTGGTGTCAGATGGACTGAAACATAATGTCCCAGAGGTGTTCTATTGGATTTAGGTCAGGTGAGCATGAGAGCCAGTCAGTGGAATCAATTCCTTCATCCTCCAGGAACTGCCTACATACTCTCGCCACATGAGGCCAAGCATTATTGTGCACCAGGAGGAACCCAGGACCCACTGCAGCAGTGTAGGGTCTGACAATGGGTCCAAGGATTTCATCTTGATACCTAATGGCAGACAGGGTGCTGTTGCCTAGCCTGTAGTAGTCTGTGCATTCATCCACGGATATGCCTCCCCAGGCCATCACTGACCCACCACCAAACCGCTCATGCTGAACAATGTTACAGGCAGCATAACGTTCTCCATGGCTTCTCCAGACCCTTTCATGTCTGTCACATGTGTTCAGAGTGAACCTGCTCTCATCTGTGAAAAGCACAGAGCACCAGTGGTGGACCTGCCAATTCTGGTATTCTATGGCAAATGCCATTTGGGCTCCACGGTGCTGGGCAGTGAGCACAGGGCCCACTAGAGGATGTCGGGCCCTCAAGTCCACCCTCATGAAGTCTGTTTCTGATTGTTTGGTCAGAGACATTCACACAATGGCTGCTGGTCAGTGGCCTCCACCTGTAAAACCATTCCTGTTTTGCAGGTTGTCTCATTGTTGCTCCTCTAGTGCACCTGTGATTAATTTCATTAACACCAAAGCAGCTGAAACTGATTAAGAAGAAGAAGAAAGAAACAGCCTTTATTGTCCCGCAAAGGGGAAATTCAGGTGTAACAGCAGCCACAGATATAAAAGTTCACATTGTTAAAAGTAATATATATAAAAAAACAAGTGTCCCTAATCAAGAGAATATGTAAGGCAAAGATTTATCATTCCTTCCAGAATATTAACTCCACATTGCAAGTATTTGGCCATATTGTTTCCTATTAAGTTGAGCTTGAATGAATACGACATATAATAGAGTCCAGTAAAATGCATCTCCAGCAAACCAGAAAAGAACAAAATACACTCACAAATTAGCAAAGTTACACAATAGGTTTGTTTTTTTTAAAGCACACAGACGGGACAATCTGTCCAACATTTCCCTCGGAGAATTCAGAACGCAGAAGTGATGGTTGCTCAAACAAGAGTGTAAATGAGTGTGAGTAAATGAGACTTGATATTCATTCACCTGATATCTGTAATTACTAACAAAAACTGTTTCACAATAATTTCAGCTGTTGAATGGTAAATGCATAGAGTGCAATCAAATCCTAGAAGAAAGTCCAGTGTTTACAGTGGATATTAGCCCTCCCTGTCAGTCAAAGGGGGAAAAAAAACAAAATTGCATAAATTCAAGGGTGATTGTGGAAGATTTAAACACATGCGAAATGTGTGGAAACTACTTTTCACATTAGCACCCTAAAGAGCAAAAAAATACTGAGTTGGCCTTAAAGAGCCGGCACCAAGTTTACCTATTCAGACAGCTAATGATTGGACTTAACAGTAACAGACATAATGTTTTTTTCTGGGATGTCAAAGTCAGCTGATACCATTCTATTCAATTTTCAAATCTTCCATAGTGCTCAAAGTTTGCCACCATCAAACTTGGGAGCATGAACAGGTTTTGGTCTGCGAGTTATTGGTAAATGGTAAAGGGACTGATTCTTATTGACTGCTTTTCTACTCTACTTTGAGCCCTGAAAGCGCTTTATACAGCACGCCTCATTCACCCATTCACTTCTTCTTTCTAAGTGCTTCCTATCTAAAATTCACACACATTCCTACTCCAATGAACACATCAGAGAGCAACTTGGGGTTCAGTATTTTGCCCAAGGATACTTTGGCATGCAGACTGGAGCAGCCCGAGATCAAACCACCAACCTTCCAATTAGCAGATGACCTGCTCTACCGCCTGAGCTACAGCCACCCCGACTCAGCTGCAGTCAGTTCGAATCAGACCACATTGTTTGGAAACAGGTTGCTGCCACCAGGCACCCTGTGCCTTGCAATAGAAAGTGTCGTAAATACTTGCAATTGGTCTCCAAAAAAAAAAAAATCAAGGCAATATTTCCTTGTCACAAGGAAGTTTCCACCCTATTTTTATGATGTCTGCTGGAACGTCTGGGCGAATCTAATCTGATAATCCCTATATTAACAGATGGCATTTGCTACCCTTTTTGACTGAATATGTCATGAAAAGGAAGAAGAAAACAAAGGATTAGTATAAGGTAAAGCCTCCAAAAATATTTTAAGCATGCAGGCTTTAGTGCAGAGCTTCTATTAAGGGCTCGGACTGGATTCAGCAACTGCTGCGCTGTCATTGTTACTGTTGCTTTGTGCTCCCATCTGACAGATTTTTACCCTGGAAAGATTAATGACTCTGCTGACTGGGCCGGCACTATGCAGTTAGATGACTAATACCATTTGGACATACACTGAACGGCAGCATGTGGTTTCTGTTCTATTTTAGACAATGGGACAAATGGCGCAAAAGGCTCAGGCAAAAGACTATGTCAGTTTCCCTGGCAACACATACATACAGAACTCAAAAGGGCCAGGAAGTGAGAGAAATATTACTATGGTAACGCACCTGGAAGATACACACAAGCACGCACACACACGGGGACACATGTTGCTATGATGCACTGCGTAAATCATCAGATGGCATGACCACAGTGGAAACACATGATAGCCTTACAAATGTGCACTTATAAAAAGGTTATTAATTATACACATCATTAAAGTTATACAGAAACATATAAATTTGTGTTTAATGGCACATAACATAATGGTGTAGATACGATAACTGATGGATCATATCAATGTTTCATTACTGACTACACCATTCTGTAGTTTACCAAATAATAACATGAATTCCTTTGCTCAATGTACTGTTTGCCACAAACACTTGGACAGGATGCACGGGTACTTTTGCTGCCGACTCTTTTTAGCTTTTTTTTTTTTTAATACAGCCGAGAGACTTCTGTCATCCGCGATCAGTTTACTACAACTCTCATTTGTTGGTCAGTAACAACAACCTTTCAAAATCAGGACGTGTGTATGTGTCAGGTTCTTGTGCTTCCCCAGACAGGATCTCGTCCCGTCATTGCAGGTACTCCACTCAAGCCCACTCATTTCATTTCATCATAAATGGTATTAAAAAAAAATGGATGTAGCTTCTTTTTAATAGGGTGACATCGTTGTTAGCTACCCTTTTTGGCTGCAAGCTAAATGGCCACTCTAACCAGAACTAGGACTCCTATCATCACTTCCAGCACTGGAGCTCAGAGACTCACTGAAAAAGCAGCTGATTCTGTTATCAAGCTTTGTTTTGTAAATCTTCTCTTTGCAAAGAGAAGATTTACAGAAGTGAAACTTTCAAATTCTTAAATAATCCCATTAATGAGAACTGGGTGTTTGTCCCTGCACACATGTATGAGTGTATGTATGAGCAACTCCACCTACAACGCCACAGAGCCATCAGTGTGACCATTCTTGGCCTCAAGGAAGTGGCAACACATTAAGAAAACTGCTGTAGCTTTTTTTATTATTATTATTTTGCAATTGGTTCCCCATTGTCTATCCCTGTATACATGTGACTGTGTGTCATCAAAGGAACGTATGCATACACATGCTATAAGCAGTGTATGCCTGTTAAGGACTGAGTGACTCTCTAAATAATTTTTCATTGTCACAGACAGTATAAAAGATGGATGTAGCTTCCACATTTGAAAAGTGAAGTCAACACACAAGTACCTTTGACCTGCATTCTTTTTAATGGCCACCAAGGGGTGACGCCGTTAGTGGCAAAAAAAAAACCCCTTCAGGTCCTATGGAAATCTATCGAAAAGCTGTTTCCTGACTTGACTTCTAGAAACTATTGAAGCTTGTTTCTGCCACTGAAAAAGAAAATGTCATCCATAACTCGAAATTTCGAGTTATTTTCTCGAAATGTTCCCATAAGTAACAGCCAACTCGTGAACACACATTATGAGTTTCAGAGATCTGCAGTACACAACCTATTCTGGACATTTGTGTAAGTTTGTATGAACTGCTGTCAGGGAATAACTGCAGTGATACTCCTAGAAGGCACCAAAGGCCCGTGAGATCACTAAGAGCGAATACAAACACAATAAAGGAACATTCCACAAATGTTCACATTGCGGGCTACTTCAGTTTGTTTTCTTTTGCCTTGGTGTCAGTGGCTGGCTTTAAATGGCCCTTGAGCAGAGATTCTGTGCCACAACACCGAACTAGAGGAATGCATGAGCATTTTTCAACCGTCATTTTTTTTTTTGTTGTTGCTTTTTGTAAGCTTACGGATTGGCTTCAAGCATTGTAATATATTGCTTTTGCTGACCTGAATCCTGAAGTTCACATCTGCTTGCAATTACCGAACAGCCCAGCTTGTCAATGCTGTTAGTGTGTGCACGCATATTTTTGTATGAGCGCTTGTCACACACAGATAAATAATGGGCTTTTCCACCTGTTTTGGGTTGTTTGTGATGTTGCCTGAGGGAAAATACCTACTGAATTATTATCACTATACAATTAACATACTGAATTTGAAAATCATTTAGTAGTACCACGCTCATCATCAGTTTTAAAACATTAGGTTATAAGGTCCCGAGTATGGGGGCTCACGCAGATGGAATATCCTGTGATAAAAACAGCATGTTACAGCAGTAAATGCGATTATCATACCATCCAGTCCAGTGCAAAGACAGGGTCAGCTGCTGCTTTAAGATATAACTGTCTTTATGTAGTTGGAAAAGAACGGATAATTAGTATGTAAGTCAACTGAAAAGTAGGTTTTCAAAATTGTGAATTAAATAAGGGCAGATAAAAATAAATAACATGAAATAACTTTTCCTCATTAGAAATATGAGAGACAGTCAATATAAAGTTAACATAACTCATTCTATCCATGTTTTGACAGACAACCAAAAAAGGCCAGTGACAATGAGAACCACCGAACCAATCGTGCGGTTGGACTAGAGTTAGTATGTTAGGAGTGTGCATGAGATAAAAGACAAAATGACAGCAGAAAACGTTAGCCAAACCCCGAGCGACAGCATTACCAAACTCAACGCGCCAACACACGCACCCCAAGGCTCAAAAGACGAGGACACTGCTGAAAAGAAGGATGTGAAGAATTTTGTTGTGTGGAGGTATTTGGGCTATTTACAGTCTGACAAGTAGCCAAGTAGCGTGCACTCCAAACTGTGTTACCTGACTTTCCACAAGCGAATTGTTTTTACCATCTCAAGCAGTAGCATTTTTCCACAGTACACAGTTGATCATCTATCAGCACAATGTAATGCAAGCAAAATGCAAGACTTTACGGTCCCAGACACTTTCTCGTCCACCATGCCTTACAAACAAAAAACAAAGACATCACAAATGCAACTGCCTACTTTATTCAAAAATAAATGATGCCAATACTCGTAAATGAGTAAATAAAAAACAGCACACAGCAAATGTTAGGGAAATCTGCTCATTTTCTGAAAAAAAAAAAAAAACATTTATCAAAATATCAGATTCTTACATATTTAAATGACCAGATATCGGTATCAGTATCAGTCTTAAAAATCCTACATTGGTCAGGCTCTAATTTTTTTAAATTCATTAGATGAAATACCAGATGTTTACTGCTGTAAGCTTCATATATGTGAGAATTTCTTGTTTACTTTAACTGTAAATTGGAAATAGCAGGATTTTAAACACTGTCTAAATGTTCAAGAGAGAAAACTTGCTCAAAATTAATAGTTCATCTTTGTTTTAGAAAAGTTTAGATTTCAGCTTCAGAATGCACACACTGGTTTTTCTAGGATTTGGTCTCCAAGCTGTGATAGTGGATGCCAAAGTGTTCCTAATCAAGAGAATATGTAAGGGAAAGATTTATCATTCTTTCCAGAATATGAAATCCACATTATTTGACCATATTGTTTCCTATTAAGTTGAACTTAATGAGACATGTAATGAAGTCTAGCGAAATGCGACTCTATGAAGCCAGAGGAGAACAAAATACACTCACAAATTAACAAAGTTACACAATAGTTTTGTTCTTTTCAAGCACACAGACGGGACGATCAGTCCAACATTTCCCTTGGAGAATTCTTTCTAAGAGGATCCAAAATGCAAAACTTGGCCGAGTTTACCTTTCAAAACAATTTTTATGTTGACTTCTATGCTTAATGCGCTTGGTATCATGGAAGAATTATACAACACACTCTATTCCAACAATGCACAGCTTGAATTAGTTTATGAGCCCTTTTTTATGAGTTTTATTTGCATTTTTAGGTATTATTCAGACACTTACATTTCATATGATATAGGAATCATGGGGTTTTTAAAATAATAACATCCACTGCCAAAGAAACAATCAAGCAAACGTCATAAACTCTATCCAGTTTTAATAGTTATTGACATATTTCTAGCTGTTAGGTGCCACCACACATTAGTGAAGAAATACAGGATTTCAAAAGTAGCTCGAAAGCAGTTACAACGTGGGTATCCGCTTTCACTTCATAGTGTTTTTATGTCTGCCTTTGCATTTAATGAGGCCTTGCTGGCTCAGCCACAAGAATCAGCAATTTGGAGTGCATGCTCCAAATATTACCCCCAATCACTGGCAACCACATCTAAAGCCTCGGACGAACTTCAAACATTTTAAAGACAGATTAATATGAAAGGCCTGCAGCAATAATGAGGCCCGACCTTCAAGACTTAGCATCTTGCATAATGCTTACATAAGCTGCAAAGGAAATCAGGTATTGGATCAACACCGCAGTTGATAGTAGAAGGAGAAGCTGAGGTAATGTGTGGGTTTATATGTGTGTCTGTGTGGTATTGGCTTGAAGTAACTTGCCAAAAAGTTATCAATCTTTTAAATAATAAAGAAATGTCTTCTATGTTTTTGTGCATATGGACACCCAGCACAATTTTCAAACGAATATTTTTGATGGGAAGTGTTTTTCTGTTGCCTTCTATTCAAGCGCTTTACCTTCAGTATTCTCTGACAAATAGGGAACAAATACTGGTAGAGCAGTGGTTTTAGAAAAAGTGGTACATGGATTTCTGTCAGGTTGCACATCACACACATTGTTCATCCAGAACATGTAGGCCTGCAGGGTTCCTTCACCATGTACTGAGCCCAGGAACTCAACCACCAGCTCAGCTATTATGGGATGCTTGAGCTACATCTGTCGATGTAGTCAACGTGACGTCATCCATTACTCTTGGACCACATTTCGATCTCAACGTTTATATAGATTACTAATGCTAGCAAGCTTCCTTAGCAACTGAAACTCATAATTATAAAACATATCTGCTATTATCTGTTAACTAAGCAACAGGCCAATAAAATACTACAAACCGCCAAAACTAAAGCACAAACTTCTTACATGGTCTCTACCACACAGCACGAAATATTATTCATCCAACACCTGAAAAATGGAGGGAGGTTCAGTTTGGAGACTATAATTAGTGGAACTCGTGCACTCATTCCTAACTCCAGTGTCCAGATTGATGAGTTATAAAAAAATGTACCCCAATCAAGTTTTAATGAAGCTGGAACCTATCCACATTGGCCAAAAGTGTTTTTTGTTTGTTTGTACCAGGCTGTAAATATGCTTTTTTAATGCTGTAAACCTGAGCATTTTAACATGGGACTCTAAGGGGCCTGCTTAGCTAACTAAGCTATTTATTGTTGGTGAGGTGAGCTAAAGCTGTCTCTTCACAGTGGCGACAAACCAAAAAGCCAAAGTGTTTTGCCATCAAGCATGCAATGTCCTTAAAAGTGACGTTCTGCTATTCCAAATTCATGCTTCATGCTGATTTATGGTACTGAAACAAAATCCTGGGCCAAAAGAGCAAGAGTGTTTTTCAAGTCCATGTACACAAAAATAATCAAAGTTTTGTTTCCATGTACACAAACCAATACGTTTTCTGCTGAACTGCCATGTTTTGGGTGTACAAGTCCATCACAGGTGACATCTAAGTTACATTACGCTCCCAAAGTATCAAACTCTGTATTTGTACTTGTGGGAATTGAAGTACTTCAGAGAATTCAACCAGAATTGAAGCATTTCTATGAAATCTTGCAAAAAATTGCAGTTGGCAGTTATATGGCATAAAGTTCATAGTTGTTTTTGTCTTTGTGGTAAAACTATTATTTGCTCTAATACACCCCGTCCCATCTAGCTTTATTAATATGTTTCATTTAATAAGCTTTTGGTCTGCAAGGAATGTCTTAAATTGTGGCGTACGCCATGATCATTTTTGATAGTAGATTGGTAGCAGCTGCTCCTCAGACGCTAAGAGTCAGTCTTCACCTCTGCTTTGCCTTGCAAACAATTAATTTGTTTGCAGCATGCGTTGGGAAATCTTCAAATTGCTCGAGATGGTCCAGGAGCCAGACTATAAACAATGGAAAATTTTACTCTTGTTTCCCTTTCTCCATCCTACTTTATCTCCTTTCTCCACTTTCTTCCATAACCAAGGTTTACGGTTTCAGCATGATGCCCTCACTAAAATCTAAAAATCCTTAGTAGCTCTATAATTAAAATTAAGCAAGATTTTAGTATTCTTTTTATCTACCAGATAACTTTCCTGTGTCAATGTCACCCTACCTTCAATGCCAGCATTTTTTCTCCCTTGTTGCACACACACACACACACACACACACACACACACACACACACACACACACACACACACACACACACACACACACACAGATACAAATGGAACCTTATCCGAGGAATGTGTGTAATCTCAATGCGTGTAATCACAATTGTATAAGTCAGTAAATTCTCCTCTACTCTCTTTAACCAATCTAGCTGGCTGAGCTAATAAACCTGGTTAATCATTACTAATCCAGTGTGGAGAGTAGAGCATTATAGTGATTGCTCTGTGTGTGTGTGTGTGTGTGTGTGTGTGTGTGTGCATGCGCACTAAGAACCCAGGTAGGGATCATGTGTGTTTTAGCATAAATAAGCGGAAAAATGCATTGCATGCTGCACTTGAAATGAGACAAAGTGATTACAGCCTAATGGCAGCAGAGATGGCCGCAGCAATCAGCACTCAGTCCTTTGCGTGCATGCAGGCGCATTTGTGAGTTCCTCCAGGACTTTATGTGTTCTAGTGAGTGATGTGAGACTCAAATTAAGGTCACAACTCAGCGGTAACCTCACCACTGCCAAACAGACCAGTCCAGGCTTTCAACTACTGAAAGATGATGATTGTGGTCAACAGACAGAGTATACGGTCTGTAGAACAATATGCAAGGAGAATAATGTTGAATGTTTTCCTCCAGATTGTACAATTCTCTATGCAGACACCTTTACCAAACAAGTCACAAGTCTAGTGACAAGAACGTGATCCCTCACTGGCTTCCCAGCTCTGCTTGTATGTGTCAGCCTTTAACATTAATTGCTGCATACTGTATGCATTTAAACAATGGCAAAGGATTAAAAAATTTTTTTTTCTTTTTAATATCTGAACCACACACGATGCTGCTGATGCAGTCCTGATAGAATGGCAATCAAAATAGGACAGTCAGGCAGGTTCTGCTGTCTTTAACACCAAGCTATTGTTGCGGATACGCCCTTTAACAGCCTTTATGACCAAGCCTATAGCCACCAACACGTTTTCGCAAGCATAATTTGCATTACCGTAACTCTGTGACGTTTTGCCCCATCGGAAAAATCCAAATGAGCTTTTGCACCTCACAGTCAATATGTGGGTAATTTCATTTGCGCTGTTGCAGGAAGAACATGAACGCCAACACACAAGAAGTGCCTGTAAAATTAGCCATTGAACAGCTTCATTTTTTTCATAATTAAAAATTCGGTAAATGAATTAAATCTTGAAAGTTTCTAGAAAGCTAGAGATAAGCTATTCAGTTAACTTGCTTTATCTAACCAACAATTCAAAATCACAAAGATATGAACATAACTGACAGAAAGCACAAAGAAAACAAGGTTTACTGCAGCACCTCACACTAATTAAATAAAAGCAGAAAATGGGCACGAAATGTCGTGGTTTTTCATGATGCAGCACAACTTGGAAGCTAAGGGAATGTCTCGTGTCTGTAGTTTTTATTGCCTAAACCTAACTGACCTTTCCTTTTCACCCCTAATATCTGAATAAACACTTTCTTGCGTACATGGAGGGGAATCATTTCATAAAACAACACTGAAAAATACAAAAAAATGGGGTGGACGGTAGGGTGGATTCCTGACCAGGAGCACCAGTTAATAGGACTTCCACGAGACTGAGTTGGTATTTCTGAAAGAGCGTTCAGTTTTGCTGAACTCATACCCTTTGCATATACATATACAGTACATAGTGTTTCCGAATGTGAGTGTGTGCCGTTTATCTGTCAGTCAAAACTGTTACGTAAGTCTCCCCATGGGCATTAGGTTCCCATCGAACTCTGCAATCTAAGCGTTCTACGATGCCAACACCGTGAGAATTGGCTCCCTCACACACACACACAGAAAGAAACCACTCCCAGAGAAACATTGTGTCACCCCATCAATCCTGGAATGTACTATAAAAAAATCTGAGATTAGAACTATTATCTTTGCCAAAAAGCCATAATGCGCCCTGGCCTCAGATGTGTAGTAAGGCTCTCGTCTTTTCTTTTTGCTACGTATGTGATGAAAAAATCCAGCATCCTGGGATCATTCAGTCACTCAGATTTCATCCTCACTTTCTAGGCTGCCAAAAGCTTCATTAAAATACATCAGTAACAAGCAAAAATTAACATGCAGCATCCAGACCCAGACGACGATGTCCCCTTACTTCCTGCTGTGCTGACAGCACGCGACCACTATTACACTTGAGAAATGAGGTGAAGCTTTTTTTTTTCCACACACATAAAAAGTTATGAGCTTCCCAGAGGCTTTAAGACATGTGCCAAAGCGCAAAATTAATTGGGCAAAGAATTTCTGTCAATTAAGGTCTAATTAAACGTAGGTTTTGTCATTCATGTGTCATTTCTCCAACAGATGCTGTTTGTAGAACACCCCCCCCCCCCACAGTCCAGAGCCTCACAATCTTGATTTCACAGAGCGTGCCTCTAGAAGTTTCATTTGAAGACAGGTTTTGCAACCATGACCCAGGACTCCTCCTTGCCTAAGATTTCCTAATTGAAGTCTTCCAAGCGAATAAACGTTTACATCTATGATCTGTTGGTCTCTTTAAGAAAGTTAAGGTTACAGCTGCCATTTAAGACACTTCTGTCTTCTCTCCAAACCATGTCAAAAGCACACTGTCCAGTTTCCGTCTGAGTGCCCTTTGTGCTCATATTTCAGCGCTTTTCCATAGATGTAAGCAATATTATATGTTGATCCTATTACAGAAGAGTTTGTTTATTTTTCACACCAGTGGCGAGAACGTGACTCAACAAAAAAGTACAGAACGTTCTCTTGGTTTCCCCTCCTTGGTGTTTCTTCCACCGTATCCATTTAACACAGTGGGATCAGAATAAAGTCTCCGTAAGGCTCTTTATTTTCCACGTGGGTGCCATGTTCACCCCCCCCCCCCACACACACACACACCTCACAGTTAATCCTGCGAGGTAGTTAAAGAGCAGGGATTATACACGCTGCTCTGCTCCTCAGAATCCGGATGATGCTGGCGATGAAGATGACAGACTTAAAGCAGAGCTGCGGTCACTTTATGAGACACATGGCGAGCATTTACACACAGTTTAAATGCGGCGTGTGTGTAGCCTATATGAGGAGGAAAATAATGTGCACATATGCTTCAAAGACATTAAAGATGCATGCTCCGCTGAGAGGTTGGTTTAAAAAAACATGTACTTGTAGTACAGTTTGAGCTGCAACAACTGCAGTGAAAAATGCAACTGTAAAAATAGTCTTGCGAGTTCCTGTGACTAAGTCATTACGCCGGATCAAAACTGAACTTTCGCAGTGTGTCTCCTTTCTATTTTTACCCACATGTCACAATGTGAACAAACGGTTTCATTTTATCTTTGATTCAAACGTCTTAAGTGCCTCTTTTTAGCCCCTTAGGCATCTTTCCGAGCAAAAGTAAGAGGAATCTGGCCTTTGCAGTTTCACCGATGGAGATTGAAAGCATTCTATGACTGGACTGGAATGCACAACCGGGCTGAGACAAAGCAGATTTTAGCCCTGAAGGCTACTGATGGCTTAACAACTAGTGGGCGTTTTCATTCTTGTAACTGTATACTAAGGGTTTGAATGTGGCCAGGGCCCAGTGTCACTTTTTCCATATATATTGGTTTATTTTCAATTATTCTACCCTGGAAGGTATATAGATTTACTGAATAGGTATTTTTAAAGTAAAAAAATTGCATAATAGGACCAAAATGGAGTCAAAGATTAAAAAAAAAAATTATATCTCTACTGCATTTTGCTCTCATTTATGGTGGCACTCTCATTTATGGTGACACACTGTGTCCATGCACCTCCTCATGGAGATGCTGACAAGAGACAGTTGAAGTGAAGACGACTTTAATGAAGTTGGCACACACACACACACACACACACACACACACACACACACACACACACAGATGTCATAGAGAGAGGCTAAGCGAGACAGGAAAAGCACAGTCGAGCCACCTTCTCAGTTGTTGTCAATTTAAGCCCCAGTCTAACAGGCCCACAGAATGGTTGGAGACTGCTGGCAAATACTGGTCACGGGGAAAAATTCATATTTTCCTGACTTGCTCCACATGGTAGCTGGAGGATGCTGGGATCACTGTGAAATCGACTGTCAAAGCCCAATCCAAACAAGTCTAGAGACCAGTCAGTGACCCTATGATAACCACCACATGCTAGGGAAAAGTGTGAATTCCCCAACCTGTTGGCAAGTGGTTGCTGGAGGTTGCGCTCTGTCGCTAGGTGTAATTGGTTGCAAAAAGGTAGACGCCAAAAGCCTGTGTGTTATTGCTTTGTTCACTATCAGATTACCATGTCACCTATAATTTTTATATAAAAAAAAGCAATGTGTCTGCCACCTCCAAACATCAGGGACCTATTTCCAAACCAGTTATTAGAATAACCCTGTTATTCTCCTTGTGACAACACACATAATCAGTTATCCAGAGAGCAATCATTCAGTACATCTCTAGCCTGCCAGGGGCCTTTTCACATAAAATGATCTGACGTACTCTAAATGCTGTAAATCATTTCACCTTCTATAAAATTTGGACCCAGTTCTCTTTTCCTATGCAAGGAGAAATCAGGGAAACATAACATTCAGTAATACAAAAATCAAGTTGTACATTTTTAATTGCAAACAGGTGTCCTGAAACAAGGCTTAAATCTCAATGCAAGCGTCCGCTGTCTCGTGTCATAGCTTCCTTTTTCCTCTCTTTCAGCTCCCAGGGGATGTGTGTGTGTGTATATGCAATGAATAATAGGGGCCAAGAAAAAGCTTCAGTAAGATGCATTATGTAATGATAGGCTCTAATTATCCAGATGGAGCTATTCATGCCTGGTGAAAACAGTGATGTTTAATGACGGTTCACCTAAAGAGTGACTTGAGAAATACATCAGAGTAATGGAGTTTATTTTCAGTTCATGATCCATTAACGAAATGATGATCGTGTCTCTGGTAAAGCATGGGTTTTACCTAAGACATGTTTTACCAGAGTTAGATCTCCTACTGTAACTATATAATATCAAATCTAATTTTGATCTGTAAGTAAGCCAAACAGGACAGAACTCTTCAAAAGTAATAAAATCAACACTTTAAGCCCATCAGCCTCGTTTCACTCCAGGAAGTTTTAGCCAAGTGTAACTTCCTGGCGACCCAGGACACACCCGTCAATGCCCGGCAATGCTTTGTTCTCTCTGCACAGTGGATGTGACGGTGCATGTGTTTATGTGTGCACGTGTAACGTGGGTCACCTCTGGGTCAGCTGGCCTATTATTGATTTCGCAGCGGAAAGAGAACGAACACAGCGCTTCGGTGCTGCTGTCCTGCTGTCCTGCTCTCCAAAGCAGCCGACCTTCAGTTCTTTATAATGTGCGTACAAGTATGTGCCAGTAAAGAAGGCTATAAAGTGTTAATAATGATGAGGTGTTGAACAATTTAAACAGAGACTGATAAGTGCTAATGAGGTGTTTATTGAACACGCTAAACTACTTATCGCCTTCCCACCTTCATTGCACACAGTGCTTTCCGAACACTTTGACATGTAAAATGTGCAACAGATAAGAGACTGTGTGAAAAACCTTTTTTAGTGAACTTATAACTGCTTTTTGACCTACACCTTCCCTAAATTATATTGCATGAGAAAAAACATCCCTTTATATATCTCAATTTTCTCAGTTTTTTAAAGTTACATTGCCCAAAATTGGTGATTACCAGAAACAACAAGATAAGCGATGGTGCTTTATGCTTGGCTAGTAGATTAGCTGCTCGCTATATTTAAACCAAGAGTTCTTAGGTTATGCAACTTTATAGTAGTTCAAGTATGATTGAGAATTAAGTGAATGCAACTGTTGGCTGGTGATAAAACAGCATACCTTTAAAACAAATTTTCAAAATCTGCTTGCTACTTATTGTGATAAATGCATTTCTACCCTTTCTGCTCTGCGTTGCCTACCTTCACCTATCGCCACGAGTTTGTGGGTAATGACTGAAAGGATGAGAGGCAAGCAGCTGAAATGAGCTTCCTCCGATAGGCTGAGGAATTCTCAGTCGCCTTTTTTCAAGCTTCAGCGACTACTATGACCTGGATGACTGAAAATCTACACGAACATAGGCTGAGGAGCTTGGTCATTTGGGAGGGCCTCAGATTAGAGCTGCTACTACTCCTTCACACTGAAAGGAGCCAGCTGAGGTGGTTTGGTCTCACATAGGATCCTTCCTGGACACCTCCTAAGTGACGTGACCAAGGACACTCTTAACAGATTATATCTATCATCTGGATTTGGAACGACTCAGTTTTCTCCTTGGAAGAGCTGGAGGAGGTGGCTGGGGAGGTCTGAGGTGGCTGGGGAGAAGGAGGGCTGGGCATCTCTGCTTAGACTGCTGCCTTTATGACCCAGACACAGATAAGATCATGGATGGATGGATGGATCGATGGCAGAACTTGTCTTCAAGGCATACATGTTCAGTTTTTTGGGATGGATGGGGGTTTATTTGTTGGTAAAACCATCATTTTTACCCACTCCTGAATTTACCCCCATGGAAGATTTCATGGGAAAAAATGGTGAAATGTTAGGTCTGGTGCCAAGGAGCCAGTCATTAATCAATGTGGACCCAGGTGCAGATGCAGCATTTCTTTCCACGGTTTTCATAAAAGCTGCAATTTAAAAGAAAAATGAATATAATTTGGAAAAAAAAATAGAAAGCTTGAAGTTAGCTTGAAGAATGCCACATGCAAAAGCCAACTGTCTGTCAGCACAGTGTTTCTGTTCTTTCCCTGACCGCAAAATGACAATTTTATTTGTCTAACGCATCACCACATGGCCTTCAGTGACACATGGGGTAAACACACAGTGGCTGTTCTTTCAATGAAACTGTCTTTAAAAGAAGTTCACTCCAGCTTTAAAGGGTTTTAAAATGAGGAAAAACTCATTATTTGCACAAGGACCTGTAGATGCAACAAGTGATGCCACACTGCGTGAATGAAACATTTTGAATAAATGCATATTTACATTGTACATATAAAACATTCTGCAACTTCAGGGATGGGGAAGCAAATTGTCAATTAATCTTCGTTTATCCCCACACACTGATGGAAATTAGGTAAAAAAAAAAAAAAATAGCCTCGTGTTTGCTCATGTCACCAGTGCTTGTTTGTTGAAATCAAATTTCAGCTATGTTCCCAGTGTGAAAAGAGAGAGGAAGGAAAGCAAAGCAGGAATATTAATAGAGAGCAATGGGATGAAAGATAAATAGTGAATGTGCCACAACGAAACGGATGTGTGTGTTTGAACGAGCACTGCCACAACAGACTTGTTGATCCTCGCATTCCAGTGGCAGCCTTGAGAGCAGTCTAATCCTGTCTCACTAAAAAAGGCCCTTCAGCTCCCGGGTCACACTTCTTACCAGTCTACACACAAGTTAAATGCATGGACACACACATCACAAGGGTTCGCCCCCATGTGTGCATACCAAGCAACACACAGATGCACACACACCCCATACAAGCATGCGGCTACAGTGTGGCAAATGTGTGTTATTAATGTCACAAAAATCTGTGTTATTCTTGGCATCGTCTTGGCAGATGCAGAAGATTTCCTTCGCTGAGGATCTCTGAGATATCACCAGATTTCCACCTTTCTCTATGACGCTATCAGTCTGTCTGACTCCACGTCTGTCCGATGGCAAGGTCGATGATGATCGATTGAGTGAGCACATGGTGGCAGGTCACGTAGACTCGCACACTGGTAATGTGACAGGCAGTTTTCAACATCATGACAGACTGAGAATGAGGCAGCTTACTGTACATAAAGCTATGCTGCTTTTCACCTCAAAGCTACTTGTTCACACTCGTTTGTAGGAAGCTCTTGATGAGCTGTCTTTAAAACAGCCCTTTGCAGCAGCTGCTTATTCCATACCGTGTTACTTTATCAACTGATTCTAATGCACGGATATAGTAATACCTTATCCTTCTTATTTTATCTTACTTTTAAGCTTTGGCAATAGAACATACTGTTGCATTTACAGAGTTCATTCATTCAAAAGTCAGGGTGACAAGTTCCCTCTTCTAGCTTACCACCATCATCATCACAAACACACCTGATTTTGACAAACTTTGCCATGAATAGAAGAAAAGAATCACCAACTATCACTCTTCGGGTCTCCACTTCTACCTATTTACATCAAAAAGAATGTGGCGTTTTGGGTAACACTGTTCTTCATCAACCTTACACTAGCATCAAAAACTCAACACATCACATTATTTGTAGTGCAATAACAAGGTAAAACTTGATTTGTTTATGTTTGTGTGTTTTCCACACAGAGTGTGGAGAGTTGGTCAATTGTGTATTCCCCAACTAGTTGGCGAGTGGTTGCTAGAGTTTCCTGGCTGTCGCTAGTTGAAATTGGTTGTTGCACAAAAAAAAACACCTTGCAACTGCTTTGGTTTTTAGTGGATTCCCACGGTCACCAGTAGTTTTCATGAAAAATGTTTGTGTGCAAACACTGGCAAATTACTTGCTAAGCAGTAGTAAAACTTGAAAAACTGCAAATGGGAAAACATTCAATACTGCTCAGCAAATAGTTGGCAAGTGTCTGCAGCTGGAATTTTTTTTTTACAATGCCCAACAATAAAGCTGCATTTGTAGTACTGGAAAAATGTCCCGAAAACTGCAGTTTCTTTTGTGCTAACAAAATGTTTAAGTGTTCATATTCTTGAAATAGTTGCTGTAGTAGGGACTTATCTTTCCAAATCCTCTCAAAGAGAAAGTAGAGCACAAAAACCTCAATGAGCGGCTGTACCGAGGTAGTGAAGAACCAGCTAGACGTGACATCAGGACTTTGGCTCTCATCAGCAAATGTGATGCTGAACTGGATCCCTATCATGTGAATGATAATTAGATCTTTTTAATTAAAGAACTGCATGACTGTCTCATGGAATTTTCTCTTATCTAATCTAAGACTTCCCCTGTGGGGTCATGCTGTATACAGTATGGCACCGATTGGTACGTGAGCATTTTTGTCAGAGAAAAGCAGATGCACCATGTTAGAGTTAAAAACACCCGGAGGCCCCCCCACACACACACACACACTGAAGCAGCAAAATAAAACTGGTCTGTTTTACCTTACGTGTTAACTTTATATGGAATTTTTAACCCCATGGAAGCAGCAAGGGCCACTTTTTGAAGTCTGCAAGCATTACTTTCCCTCATCAGATTGCTATGTGACACAAATATACTATTCTTGATGATAGAAAGTGCAAGGCAAAGAGATTCAACAGTTTTTTGGCATAGCTGACTTGCTAAGGTTATCCGGAGAGCAACAGCTGTCTGAGGTGTTGAAAACATAAGTAGGGATTTCTCAGTGGGGCAGCACAATCTGTTAATATTTAGCATCCAGCTCTGCTTTGTGTGCATGAAAACATCTAAAAACTCAAATCCCAGGATAGGTTCTGCCTTGATTCCAGCTCATTACACCATCTTGCAGCAACATGCTGTTGGGATCCTTTAAAATTCCCAAACCATGATGTAATGCTTCTTCACTTTCACACAGCAACATGATGACTGACAAATGTACACTCGCGGATTTCTACGCAAACAACCAGGAAACGTCCCTAACCTTTACTGGAGCCTATTGACCAGCTCCCTTAACTTTGGCTGAAGATAGAAACACTTCTGCATCAGCTAATGAAAAAAGCAGGCAAGCGCGGTAAATCAACCTCCTTAAAACATCTAGAGCGCATATTTTATCCAGTTTCAGAGACAGACTCCTGCCTCTCCAAACACATCTGCCTCCAAATAGTGGATCAGATCTCACCAGAACTTTCTCCTCTGTGTTTCCTCCAACCCCCCCATCCCCAGCCTTCGACGTCTCCATAAAAAGACAAGACTTTTGGTAGAGGGCGGACTTCTCTTTCGCTGTTGATAATAAAACAAGTGCCTTTCCCTGGCGGGGTCTAGTAAGAAAAACGAGGGACTGGCGGTGTTGTCATGACAAGCCAAAAGTGACAGCTTTGGAACGCACACGGGCCGTTTTGTTTTTGCCTTTGTGGTTTCTCTTTTTGCTGCAATGGTTCTGCACATACTATACCAGAGCAAGAATCCCACAAGATGCCATGTTAATGAACATATGCAGTGTCAACACATGACTTAAGACCCGGATATAGCATTGAAAGGCATCAAATATGTAAAATTTTATTTTCTCAAAATTGGACTGGCAATATGTGCCTTCGTACCAAGAGCATTCCCATGAACAAAATGTCCACTCCTGTAAAGTTTTCCGCTTGTATTCAGGGTGTGCTTTGGAAAACTTGTGATCAAAGTAAATAGACACACTGTACTTATGCGTAAGGAGCTGCATGGATGGTTGATGCCATTCGCCTGCACGCCCGCACACACAGACATGCATAAGCCCAGCTGTTCGTGACAGTCACTAAAGAGTCTGGGCTGGCTATTTTTGTTTGCAGTTGGATAAGACATAAAGATTCATTCAATCTGCAAAAACGCATTTTTGCAATTAACCACAAGAGTAAAGGCTTGTGCCTGCCAAAGCTATTTATACTGGGAGTGGCAGTAGAGTAATGCAAACACACTCCCCAAGATAGAACAAGGTCACACATCAGCAGGTAAGAAGAGTGCCATAAAATGTTTGCTCCTAGCATTTTTGAATTAGAGAAGGAGAGGCGGAGGGAGGAGGTGAAAGAAGAATTTCAAGTTTCTGAAAACAATGGTGCTCAGGAAAACGAGGAGAGGAGTTGGACACAAGAGAAGAGGGAGGATGTCTAAGCAGTTAGTGGCTGTGAGGCTGGCAAGTGTTCCTGGGTGGCTTGATGAAGATGGAGCATTTTTTTTTATTTGATCAGCGATGGGAGATGGAGTCAAACACAAAAAAGATAGAGTTTGAGATTAAAAAGCTAATGCAGGGAGTCTCATCAGTCATTTAATCAATGCTTCCTTTGTATTGTGCTCTGTCTGCCCTTTTACTTCTCAGTGTCAACTCAACCAAGTGCTGCTACCTTCCAGTATAGTTGATTAAAATAAAATAACTTTTTTCACTCTGTCAGCCTCCCAAGACTTTTAGCTCTAAAAACAATTTCTCTGCCAAAGGACCCCCTCATTTTAATTGTCGCCTTCTTTAAAGAGTTCGACTTGTAACCATTTGCTAACACTTGCAAATACAAAACATGATTCAAGACAAAGACAATCATTATTTGACTACTGGCAAAGGATTGACGCTATTCTGGCTGTCGTCCAGGATTAGCTCACTCAAACTCGTGCTCTGAAACTTCCTTGTTCCTTCGCTTCTCTGTTGGCACGATGTGACATTGAGACAACATAGTGCTTCATGGTGCACATAACCCATGGCTAAACCCACAAGTCATTAACAAAGAGTAAGCAGAGTTAAACCTGCTGTTGCTGTCGCTGCTGATGGAATATTCAATTGATTGGGCCAAACCCAACAGAAGTAGGTTAAGTAAACCTTCTTTTCTCAAAGCATCAAACATCAGCTGATCCAGACAGACACTAGTCTTCTGATGTGGCATACATGAATTACTTGTCCCGCTTGAAGTAATGCGATAAATCATTTTGGTTGCTAAACAAATGAGAGAATGCCAAAGCTAAACCAGTCTAGTGGGCTGAACAAACACTTTGGCCCCAAAGCTGATTCAGAGAATATTGGTTCTTTGCTTCAGCTTGTTCAGTTACATGTAGGAGTGCAAGTTAGTAGCCACAAAAACTATCCAGTGAAATGATTTTCTTCCAGAAATTTATCTCAATAACTGTTGGATGGAATAGTAAAGTATTAGAATAATGGTAATATGTTTTGTGTGTCACAATGTCTTTAACTCCAGGAGGAGTTGGGTAATCAAAGGACGAGTTAGGGCTATTGAACTCATGGGTCAAGATGGTAGTTTGTTCAGTGTTTTTTGTTTGTTTGTTTTAATGAAATACCACAAAAAATATTGCTACTCCCATCAATTTCAGCTGTACATACCTTTAGTGTTAATTAATGATCATTCTAACACACTTAATGTGATAAATACCATGACAGAAATACAGCACGTTAGCATTGTTGGACACTATGTCTCAATTGTCCTACTTTTTGTTAATGTACTTCCAAATACTACACTATGTACAATACATACCCCCTAGTAGGAATATCACCAGAACCAATATTAACAATACCTTTCAATACTAAAATTCTAAAAATGTGACCATACTTTTTTTTTCAATACCATATTTACCGTAGGCAGCATACCCCTACAAATGTTCTAGTTGATTCTTACATGCTGAAGAAGAAGGACTGAAGAAGAACAAAAACTACACACACCACAGCAAAAACTACACGTGGAAAATGGCGACTAGTGACAGCTAGTACTTTCTTTGTGAAATCAGCTATGTTCCTTAGGCTAAAATGTTTGGAAAGGCTAAGTTTGCATAAAGGCTTAAACTAACATAAAGTAGTAACGTTAGTAGGGTTGTTTTTGGTATTAAATTGAGCATCATATAATTCTAATGGTATTGGTATTGACTACTAAATTTCTGGTATCATGGCATGCCTAACTGTGTAGTTTGTGAATTCCCACTCACAGCACTTATTGGAAATAAAGACTGAGCATTTTAAACTGAGAACTTTGTGCTAGATGCTGCATTTTGCTACAATCTAGAACATGTTGAGTGCAAACATCAATCTTCTACAGCTTAGAAGATAATTTAGAATGTATGCTGTTAGCTCATTAGCTTCCACCAGCATCCTGTGGGGTTTATGTATTCTCCTCCTATTGGCTAAAAATTGGTTGGAAGTCCCTCCCCTTTCACAACGCAGCAAAGATGGCAACTTTTGCAGGTGTCAAGTACACAATGAAAACACCATCTGAGTAATTGTAATTCAGTGCATGTAGCAATGACTAAGTACTTGAGAAAGATTCATGTCTATCCTGGTATCCTGACTGACAAATGTTAACCAATAAGATGGGATTCTACTAATTTAATGCTAGTACCCAAAAGACAACTAGTAGGGCAGGAGGGGAAGTTAGCGATAGTGGCTGTCTCAGGGAGCATTTACGCTGTGTATTTTTTCCTTCCTGATAAACCATTATGTAAAGAATGATTTGCTTTTCTTAACATTTTTAGAGTTTTTGCAGGTGATGAATCTTGCCTATGTTGACTAAAAGGGTTGCCTTTTCTCATTCTTATAATCCTCATAATACCGCTTAAAACCTGTAATCTACATCACTGGAAAACAAATCCCTCCCAAGACAAAAGCTGAGTGATCAATCCAGATGGTTATGTGTTCTCCCCAATGGTATTCCAATTGTACAATGGACTCGGCTGCCTTGAGGGGGATATTAAACCTTTATGCACTCACAACCACAAGGTGCTGTTGCACATCTCTCTCACTTGCTTTCTGTATCTGTCTTGGTCTTTTCCACGCACAATGCTTATCCAATCTGGTAACCTGCAATCTGAAATATTTATCTACTCTGGCATGAATGACGAAAACCCACATTTGTTTATCAGCAGCAGATGAGAAGCGGCTAGAAGGGGCATAATCCCCGATTAATACAAGTGCAGTTTCATCTGGAATTACTTCTTTGCCATATTTTAAAGGCTTTCTCACACCAAGTGTTTATGATTTATGAGCCGTCACTGCAGAGCCTGGCTGAACACTCACTTGTATTTGGTTGTGATGCACTGTCAGGATATAACTTTTATGCCTTTACCAGCTGCATTTTGTAATAAAGTGCTGGCTAAGGTTTCTGGAGGAAAGATTTAATATGTTTACAATCAATAGATGCTGTCTGAATGAATTTCTTACCTTATAAAGACTCCAAAAAGTACAATGACTACTGTGTAGACATATTTTCCAATGCAAATGATGTTCACTTTAACAGCTAGGCAAACTTGTGCCCAATGCCAAGCTTACTTATTTTTTACTGCTTGCTTATGAAGTGTAGTGCATCTAGAGAAACTATGCCAGATGTGTTCATACAACCTCAGTGAACCCACATACCCATATAATGTCCTCATGCACAAGCTGGACTGAGGAGACTAGAATAAGAAAAATAAAAGAACTCCAACCATGTCGAGGCAAAGGAGTAAGATATAGTTCTAACAAAGAAAGTTGACATTTCAGTGGCACTTAGCTTTTTGTAGTTTTTATTGGAGAAACGTTTCCTTCAATGATGGTGTTTACTAATGAGAAACTACCATGTACTCTTCTGAGTCCAAGCTTTCTGATTGTATATTGCCCGTAATGGTCAAAACTGACAAGACAAAATAAGTTAATGCTTAGGATTTGCATGATTATTTACAATTTACTAAAGCAAAATTCCAGGCAAAAATACTATAGACTTAACTGCTTTCAGCTTACAAAATGTGAATATTTTATGAATTATCTTTGGGTTTGGCACAAGCAACAGGAAGGCAACCATCTTTGGAAAATGGTCATGTGCAAAGTACCACTGGTTCAGCAGCACACTGAGCCTGAGCACCAAAGAATTTTGTATTTCTAAGATACTATTTTTAGACATACGCTACAATCTTTAAGCTACCTAATAGATCTGATTAGCCTACTGGTTAGCATTAGCTGATTTATAAATACACAGCACAATTAGAAAAAAATTTTAAAAACAAAAAATAACAAATGTTATGACCTTGTATAATTTTAGCTTCATATCATAACTGTCTTATCTTCACTGTTTTTGACAGGGTATGTAGCTCGACCAGTTTATCGTCAAGATGAGATTATGGCCCATACTAGGAATTTTGCTGGTCTATTGGAATCTAATGGCTGACAAATTAAAAATCAATAAAGTAGAGACAGGAGAAACACCCTTCAACCATGTTTTGACTGTTATGTTGTGACCAGCTTAACCGTGGGAAAAATATGTTTGAACCACCGCAAACACAACCAGGTGATCTGAGCAGTAAACAAATAATTACACACAACAAATGTCTGTTTATGTTTTGAGTGTCTGAAAGAAAAAAAAAAAAGTTAATATTTGAATATCGGATTTTTAAATCACCAAATATCGGTATGGGTATCGGGCTTAAAAATCCTATATCTGTCATGCTCTAGTAGGGTCAGTCATTCATTGCTGCAGGAGTTAGCTATAAGTCAGGGCTGGTACAGCCTACGTTAATTTCTCTTCATGCTCACCAGCAGCAGCCTCAGTATAAAGACTGTGCAAGCTGCACCTGTACACTCCACCTTTGCCACTCAGCATCCAGTCTGATGGTCAGATGCTGCTATATTAAATCAGTAAACCAACACCACCTCCTAATGCACATAAATGTGGGTAAATATATATATATGTTTTACTGACTAATCAAGTACGCAACTAACAGAATGATTAACGATTAAAAAGAACTTGTAATTGAATGTGCCAGAAAACAAAATAATCTGTCCCCTCCTTCTTCACATATGACACAAAAAGCATTAACTGCACTCTCCATCCAAATGTTTTCAGCTTCCTCTTGTTCTGCCTTTGATCACCTACCAGTTGTACTCAATTGGAAAACGTCCACAGGGTGGCATTCAGTAGGAATGCAACTTACTAGATACCCCAGTCTCAACTGGTACTACTGTTCATATGTCTGATCTCTTCACCCTAACCCTAAGGGTGGTGCTGGACATCACATTCTATTGGGCACTACTGTTCTTTGTTTTTTTTTTTATTCAAACAAGAATTTAAGCCATCAAAATGATTTGAAAGATACTATCCCCTTATTGTGGCTTTGGATTATTAAATCCTGTTTGTATTGCTCCAATCAGTCATTCTGAGAGCTTTCAGTATGATTTTCCACCATCTATTATGGGGTTCAAAGAAGCAGGCCACAATTTCAGTAAACAAATAACAGTCCACTTCCATCAGATTTCATTTCTCTTGGCAGATGGCACCTACTGCAGCAGAGCACTGTTTGGTCAGCGCACCGAAGCCTTGTCAGCCTCTGCTGGATGAATTTTAGACACATAACTGTGGGCCATGTGGCGACGGCTTTCACACCACACAGCCCCGCTACAAAGCACCGATCCAGACCACAGCATGGTGCCAGCCGAGCCAAAGAAAATTGTATTGTTTTTCAATCAATGCTTGTAGCTTTATGAGGGCTTCTAGCCACAGAAACATTGCTCATAAAGAGCAGACAGACCGCTAGAGCAGTCAGCAGAGGATTCCTCACCACTTGAGAGGAGAGAGAGCAGCAGATGGAGGGAGAAAGGGTGGCCGAGAAAACCCTGGCATGTGTGCATGTTGGATTCTGTGTCTACAGCAAAAACTAATTCACTTTAAATGAACCTGTTCTGCAAGCGACCCAGTTGCCTCTCCAGATCTTGAATGCCTTCTGGTCATCTTCAAATAAAATCTGCCAAACAGTCCAAATAGAGGCTGTAAAATGCTGAGGGATACATTTTGAAGGTGCAGTTCTCACAGCAGCCCACACGACCTTGACCCATATCTGTGTGTTTTGCCTTCATCTGCCCACCGCGCTCTGAGGTGTAGAATGTCAAACACAACACCTGTGGCTCTCCGCAGCGAGCTGGCAACAGGTTTCTGGCGTTTCTGACTTGCTCTTCAAACCAGGAAGCATGTGTGGTCTTGTGTGCGTGCGTGCGTGCTCTGTGCGCCACATGTCACTTAAAACGTTCCATCACAGGAAGGAGGAACTTTTTTTCTTTTTCGTTTTTTGTGTGTGTTGGGGCCCCGTTGCGCTACTCAGTTTCAAATTTCTGTTTCAGACTGACTGATGTTTATGAGGAGAAACAACTTAAAACCACCCGTCTCGGTTGCATTTCTTAAAACTCGTGCAGAGCTGGCACTGAGCGCCTAAAATACAGAAAATAACGGTTATTCTCATATGGCACTTTTTGTGCATAACCTCAGTTATGCGAAGAGATACAAAACTGCCTCATGCAGGAAATAAACCTCTTTTTCTCGCTGCTCTCCTCTCAGGCATCAAAAAACACATCATGCATGCGCGCAGAAAATACAAGATATAAGCCCCCGGGTCTCATCAGTGCACGTTTGACTCATTGTAATTAATTTACGGCTAATAAACGGAGTACTTACAAGATAAGAATTTTGCCTGTCGAAGAACACGGAGTCTCCCATCGTCCCGAATAATTATCCACATATAGTAAACAATGCAGCTGCAGCCAATGATATCCCAAGTGCCCCCAAAAAGTGTTTGTGCGCGTCAGAACGGACCGTAGGAGAAGTGTCCGTGAAATCACTTGTGCACTCTCCTTCTTCTTACATTAAAAAGAAAGAGAGATGTTGCAAGTCACAGCAGAGCCTCTTTTAAGAGTTTCTACAGCAGTCAGAAACGCGTGTCAGGAAACAGTCTGTGCCAGAAGGGACACCATAGCGCGTAATGCGTAACGGATCCATACTGCGCGCCCCGCGGACTGTTGTGAAGACAGATGCTGAACCAAAACGAGGAGAGGCAGAGAGCGAGGGAGACCGCCATCAAGCCTGCAATGCTGCGGAATGATCCTTCCGGCCGGGATTTTCAAAATAATGCATAAAACCCGTTCTGGTCTTGCCACACAAATGTGACGGTTATGGTTTATCAGGAATTCAGCCAAACTAAACTGTTGCGTTTTCTTTTAGAAACCGCGGCTTGCTATTCATTCGGCATCTTCAAACCCAAGAAATATAAGCAATGACTACACAGGGCAGTGTATACTTGTAGTTAATATATTATAGAGCAACTTTCAACTCATGAGACTCATATGTGCTTTTATTTTGAACACAGCAATGCCTACTTCCGGTCTATTGAACATTTCTCTGGACTATTGACACTTAAACCCGGAGAGACAAAAGAGAGTGGTGGGCGGGGCTCTGAAGAAGGAGGACCAGCAGTGCAAAAGCTTTTGATTATCAACAGCAGGGTAGAACAAATGTTTTCATGTCAGTGACCCACAAATGGAGCTCCACAGTTTATAAGATTTGCCTTAAAGAAACCCCATACAGGGAGGGTTTTCTTTGTGGATACTTCATTTATGGAAGTATTACGGCTGCTGTAATCAGGCTGGCATCATTCTTCCAGGCACAACTTCACAGCTTTTTCATTAAGGTTGACTCAAGACAACAACAACAAGAAAACTAGTAGAATTTAATATTTCCAGCTGATTTATGGAGATTTGTTTTTTTTAAGAACTGAATGAACTGACTGCAGAGTCATTTCTGCCATGCTCACTGGAAAACCCCAGTGATTTTTGTTGCTTGAGCTAAAAACAAACCCCTTCTGGGAAAGTTGGTATGTTAAAGATGCTAATTTTTTTATTTTTTTTCCAGCATTGACAAATAGGTCGCTGTAAGCCTAATTACTAAAGGAAATAAATCACAGTGGCAAGAATGTACCAGATGGACCGCAGAACTGGAGCTGTGATCGACTGCTTCCATTGTAACACTTGGTAGTAATTTTTGTTTATGAGCTTTCCCCCTTTGCAAATATGCTTTCAAGAGAGACCATGAAAGGCAAGTCCCCCACTGGCACATTTCAACTAAGTTTGTGAAATACTTAATGTGGAAGCAAGCGTTGGGCAATCTGTGTTGAAACACTCCACTTGCATCCTGGAGTATCTGCTAAATTAATTGATGGGACAATAACAGCAGACGTGTTTAGCCAACTCATTCTACTTTATTAACATTTCCTGGGCTTCTTCTAATCCTCCTGTTTACATGCGGCACGTCAGCGTGTAACACATTGCATCCTGTCAGTTCGGCTGCAGAATGATGTTACACGAATACCACCACAGATAATATCGCCCGCTTTTTATAAAGTCCCGTGTGAGCATTTTGGCCATCTTAGTTTGTGTGATTAGGGGAAGTTGCTTTAAAGGGGACGTCAAACCTTAAATAATTCCCACAGTTAAATCACAGTCAAGTTCTGGCAACAGTGCTGTATGGTTATTATTTTAGTGTTCCCACTGTAATCTCCACAAATAGTTTATTACTGTATACTGCAGGTTCTCACCAAAGTGGGAAAATTAAATGATTACGCTGCAGTGGCAAAAACTGCAGTTCCTCTAATGGCCCCTTGAGTCTGGCTCCAAAAGGGAGTCAATCCCCATAAACTCCCACGTTAAATGGTCCAACTTTACAGCATTAAAAAACATGTTTACAGCATAGTACAATAGTACAAAAATGGTTTTGGATAGCCCCCCCCCCTTCCCGATTAAAGCCCCACAACATCCATCTGGATACTGGAGTTAAGTTATGGAGTTACAGGCCACTCGAGAGTCATTAAACTGAACAGATTATTTAATATAATGGCTTGTTATGTGGCACAGACCATCCCAGAAGCTCGTGCTTCAGTTTTGGTGAGTGAAATTGAGGTATTCTATTATTCTGTAACTGCACCTATAAGGATTCTGAATGCAGCTTGTTAACCAAGCTAGGTAGCGTTAGCCGATAACTTAGCACTACACCCTTTCATCCATATAAGATATCTTCTGGCTTCCAAAAACCAACTTGGCCACTTTACTGTCTATGGTCATCATCCATTTAGGTAGTTACTATAAGCTTTAATGGAAATTCGTATTAAACATTTTAACAAAAGGGGGCTAGCTAAAGCTTATTACTGCTCTCTGTCATAAATACACTGGAAACTGCCTCACACATCTTTAATTGAAGTAAAGACAAGAAAAAAAATGTAACCATCAAAAAAAGTTTTAAATCAATGATTTGACATAAACATTTTTCCCATGAGTCTTTGCACTCACCAGTGCATCAGCTCGCTTTTTATATTTCTTTTTCCCTCAGAGGCACTTACAGCATTAAACTGTAATTTAAAAAAGAAATAGTAAATTAATGTATTTTTATAGTATTTTTTACAGTGTAATTGAAAAAAGCACACAAAATTTAAAAAGTGCTTGAAACTAGCGATTAAAAACGTTAACACATTAGGAACGTGTTTGCTAAGGTAATAAAAACAATGTGAAGCCTCTGACTTCCTCGCCCTCTGCTGGCCATGTAAAGGATGCAGATTAAAAGCACTTCTGCGCAGGCTTTATTTTGCAGACGCAATGGCCAATTCCATCTTTTATATACAGTCTGTAATCGCTACTCATAAATATCAACGTAATGCAAAACAAAAAGAGCACAGTGTGGTTTTATCAAGACACTCATAAAGAAAGCCTTGGGGGCAGTTAATGAAAACTATTTGCTTTGCTCCATGGGAAGGGTGCTATTGAGAAATCTCTGTTCTCTAATCTTACATACAGAATGTGTGAACGGGTTAGTGGGGGAAAAATGAGAAACTGGATTCCTCTCTTATCAGATAGTGCCATTTAAAGAATGCTGAGGAGTTCATAGGAACACTCACATCTTAAATAGGCCGATAACAGATTCCTCCACTCCTGAAGACTGACTGACTCAGCCTTAAAGCAGGTGCTGCTGTGTGTACTGTACTGTGTATCTCACACAGCCATCATCGAAAAACACTCCACTGATATAAAGTTACCAGCAAAAGAAAACAAGCGCTTGCAGACAATAGGCTCCTGCTTATCAGATCTTCTCGATGGGGTTTTGAATTTTGCTTTCAACATTTTGAGGCGTGTTTGTTGTTTAAAGCAAGTTCATCATCATCATCTTTGGATTAAATGGAACGAGCAAGACGGGGTTTTACTCACACATTTGCGCATCTGTGATTAACTGTATTCAATGTTATGATTTGTGCTATTTTTGACATTTCTTCATTCTGTTAGGTGGCTTCTGAGTCAGAGTGGCAGAGGAGCCGAACCACATCCTGGCATGCATAACACAGGTAGATGCACATTTCTATCTGTATACAAATCTCTGCTGCTTGTGTTTGGAATGTTGATGAATACCAAGAACACAGAGAAGTCCGGATGCCACACAAAGGATTTACTCATCGATATACAAATGTACTAATCCAAAGCTTTGGTCGAGTTTTTAGTAATTTAAAACAGCAGCTGCTTGTAATCTGGTATTACTAGCATAAACAACTCACTATTTAAAAAAAAAAAAATTTAATCTTATCCGAAGCTCAAATATTTTTGCATTTGTCAGATGTGCTTTGCAAAAGAAAGCCCTGATTGCCCTGTTAAAGTTGTTAAAATGAACGCTTCTGTAACCAAAGGAGAGTCCCATAACACTGCAGTTCCTTCAATGGCCACTTGAGGGCAGCTACAAAAGTGAGTGAATCTGCAATTAATTTTCACTCCATAATAATTTTAATGGGGATTTTTTTTTTTTTTTACCCTTTAACACTGAACATGTTTTAAAAGTGCTGCATTTTTCCATTTTTTTCCATGAGTTTCGTAATGCGAAGTCATGATACGCTTGGTGTCAAAGGGTGAGTGGCCTCCCATTCTTAATCCATAGGGTTTAATATGATGTGGGCCCACCCTCTGCAGTTATAACAGCTTCAACTCTTCTAGGAAGGCTTTCCACAAAGTAACCAAACTTTTCACTTGGCACAATGCAGTCAGACAGTACAGTTCTCCTGGCAACCGCCAAACCCAGACTCCTCCATCGGATTCCCAGATGGAGAAGTGTGATTCATCACTCCAGAGAACACATCTCCACTGCTTTAGAGTCCAGTGGTGACGTGCTTTACACCACTGCATCCAATATTTTGCATTTTGCTTGGTGATGTAAGGCTTTGATGCAGCTGCTCGGACATGGAAACCCATTCCATGAAGCTCTCTGTGCCCTGTTCTTAAGCTAATCTGAAGGCCACATGAAGTTTGGAGGTCTGTAGCGACTGAGTCTGCAGTTGGTGACCTTCACGCACTATGTACTTCAGGATCTGCTGACCCCGCTCTGCCATTTTACGTAGCCGACCACTTCACTGGCTGAGTTGCTGTCATTTCCAGTGGCTTCCAATTTGTTATAATCCCATTAACAGCTGACTGGAATATTTATTAGTGAGGAAATTTCAGGACTGGAATTGTTGCACAGGTGGCTGCTGAGAGCGACCCATTCTTTCACTATTGTATGTAGAAGCAGTGGGTCTACACACAAGCTGGTGTGTGTATCTATCTATCTATCTATCTATCTATCTATCTATCTATCTATCTATCTATCTATCTATCTATCTATCTATCTATCTATCTATCTATCTATTTATAGATAGATAAAGTTGCGTGTTTAGTGTAATTATCCAGAATGTGTCAGGAAACCCATGCAGGAAGATTGCATATATACAAAAATGTGGCTACATTCTTGATAAGTATTTACAGGAATAAAAAGGAGGACAAAGATGTAGTAAAATATCCACAACAGCTTAATAAAGGGAAGTTCAGTCTTTTGCTCCAAAGTTGTGTTTTATGGTCCTGAAGGAGGAGCCTATTATCTCGTAAAAATGGTATTTCAATGGTCCCGTGGCTCGCACACAAACATGCACAGAGCCTGTGATACAGGGATGGGAGACTAAAGGAGAGGCCGTGCAAAGGAGAAGAAGGAAAGTGAGGAGAGGAGAAATAGATGGGTATTAATGTATGTATAGTGCATGCTTCATTTGGTGGGAATCAGTTACTTCTACATGTAGGAATCTGATTAAATTGTTCACGAAGGCCACTGCAAAGCAAAGCCCGACTACACACATCACCCCGAGCCGACCATCACTCCTCGTATCATCTTTAAACTGTTAAAATGAAGCTGCACATGATCATATATCAATCCCAAACCACGCTCAGGTTTTTTCCACTGTTGAATTTGGCTCGGTGTGTTTGTGTTGACACATAATGTCTCGGCTATTAAAAGTCAATCTGGAGAAAAAAACACCTTGAAATTTGTGGGCAAGAAAAGTGACAGCGGGGATTATTTTTGAAGTGATTGATATTTATGTTGTGATCTGCATGCCTATTCTCAAACAAATTAAACACCAAAATATAAAAATATTGGATGCACAAAGATGAAAGTACCACCACAATGTTATTTTACACAAAGCGCATGAGGCCAGCCTATATTTCTAGTGCTGTATGGTTTATGCTTTTGCAAGCTACAAAAGTTAATGTTTACATTGTTTATATCGGGGAGGAGCAGCACTCCTCCTGAATGCCTGAGCTGTTAAATCACTTCATTTAGTGGGAAGTAATCTGTTGCCGCTTCAAGACAATCCAGTAAATGAAAGAGAAAATCCTGCGAGGCCTCCATCTGTTTAATAAACAATCTCTAAATAGATGCATTTGCATGTACATCACCTCATTCTGAGGATGCTGGGAGATGGCGGTCTCAAAGCTGAGGATATTTCACGCGTATACTGGAGCAAACGTGGAAGGGCCTACAACCTGCATTCTTTCTTATGGCCAGCATCTGGTTGCAAAGAGAAGTCCAATTATGTAGATTTCTGAGGGTTAATGACCCAAGTCTCACTTTATCTATGACCCCAGGAAGCATCTTCATGAGTTTTTGATCACAGTTGCAAGTTCCACATCTTGCTCAATACAATCATTTTTTTTTTAAATTATGGTCGCATTTAGAGCCAAACAGAAGATAAAGCAATGTTTTAGATGGGACCTACTTTGTGATTGACGAGTCCCTACCTTATTAGAGCGAGTCCTCGGTTTCCCTGTCAGATCCAGCCTTCACTTTTCACATCAGGTTTCAAAACACAAAGATGGCAGTGGCCAAAATGCTGAGCCGAGACTGACACGGGATTCACGGTGGCTGCATTCATCTTTGGTCATCATTATTTGAAAATTGATGTACGTAAACTGAACGGACTTCAACTCAGCTATACCTAAAGTAGCTGATTAAATTTAATCACAAACCTCTGTGAGCAAGCATGTGACGACAGTGGGAAGGAAAAACTCCCTTTTAACAGGAAGGAACCTCCAGCAGAACCAGGTTCAGGGAGGGGCAGTCATCTGCTGCGACAGGACAAAAGACATGCTGTAGAAGATAACTGATGATAACTAATGATTAAATATGGAGTGGTGTATAAACAGAGTAAAAAGAGGTGGAAAAAAAAGAAACCCTCAGTGCATCATGGGAACCCCCCAGCAGCCTAGGCCTATTGCAGCATAACTAAGGGAGAGTTCAGGGTCACATGATCCAGCCCTAACTATAAGCTTGAAGCTTGACCATGACACTTAATTGATGAAAACCATACAAATTATTATATTTTCATATTTTGCGATTTATATAGATATTGGCTCTTTATGTTCATATTTCTATTTTTTCCCTCTTCTCGGATATTTGTCTATTTTTCTGTGGTATATGTGTCTGTTTCCCAGCCATGGTTGTCGTCTTACCTCAGCCTGAACCTAACCTCATTTCTGACAACTAGTGCCAGTTACACATCATGCAACACTGGCTGTGTCATTTAAGGTGATTTACTTCACTAAAAGTAGACCAGTTTGAAAAAGACATGTCAGTTAACTGAAATTAAAATGCAAACTAGAGTTTAAGTGAAACGTCCACTAATATATAACTAACAACACCCAAAATAAATAAAAAAATTAATTAATGTTGATTTGAAAAAAGAGAAAATTGTGCTAAACTCAATCCACAATAGCCTGTTTGGTTGCTAATTATGTTGTTATTTTTGAGTTTTATCTCTTTCTTTCCAGTGCTGAACTTTGCCCTTTGTTTCGGGTGGAAGTGCTGTATGAAGGTGTGAGACAGAGAGGGGAGAGGGTGGGGGTAAAACCTGGGCACACATAAACAAATTTACAGCAGGAGCCGCACAAAGCGGCTCCGGGGGATGACCTCAGAGCTGGGGAATGTGCGCGTGTGTGAGGCAGAAAGAGAAAAAGACAGCAACGTGGGCTCACCCCTTCACTCGGGAGGTAAATAGAGAAGTGGCACACAAACAAACACGACTTACAAATTGTATCTCGTTAAGGGTTTCAGACCACAGTGGAACTCCAGAGACTATCTTTGTCCAGCAAAAAAAAGAAAAAGTTGTTTTTTAGGGGAACCGATCACCCGACATCAACCAAAAACGCACACTTACACACACAGACACACACACACAGACACACACACACACACACACACACACACATACAAAGTGACGACGGCACAGGTCTGTATTCAATCTGGAGGCTTCTATCAACAGACCAACCCACTCGTCCTAAATCACCACACTCTGTCCTGAGGGCCAATGGGGGGGGGGGGGGGGGGGGGGGTGCAAAGTATACTGAGTCCTAGCCATGCATTGCTGTAGCTTTCATCTCCATACCAACTCCATCAGAGCATGCTCAAAGCGACTGGGAGGTCAGGACTGTTGTTCAGTGGAAATGTTGGGCCTGACAGGATACATCAGAAATGAGATAATAACACTCCCAGAATATTTTTAGCCAGTGTGGAAGATTTCATTCCAGGGGTGGTTTATGGCGATTGTGCAATTTATTCAAAATGAAATGCAAGAATTAATCCAGGCAGCCTTTGTTGGAAGCGGTTATGTGGACTTAATCAAGTCAGCCGAGAGATGAAATTACAGTTATCTCTCATGAGCAATATTTTGTCCTTATTCCTAGTATTTAGAAACATTTCGAATTTATTTTCAGTCAGAGCAACATTGGAATCTTCTCAAGTCAGGATTAGAGACCTCCACTCCGAGTCCAAATGGACACAATCACAGCAGTTAAGAGGATGACCCAAACACAGGGCTACAACTTGGCCCTACCCCTCCGTTTTTGCACGCTGCCAAGTAGGGTAAGGTGTCCTGTTTCTTTTGAGAACAGAGGGAACAACACACTTTCAGAGCAGCTTGTGCAAGAATCACAAAATTTGATCTACTGTGTTCGCTGACACGTTTTTGTCTCTAAGAGCACAAAAAAAAACAGCTGCAGCACATTGTGGTGGTGCTAAAAAGAAGAAGAAAGGCCTTCAAGGTGCACTCGTTAAATATTTAAATCGTTTTTCTTTTCTTTTTTTGCTTTTTGTTTAAACTGAAGTTAAACAAATTTTATGGAAACTGTCTTCAGACTTGGACATGTTGTAGTGGTCTGAAAATCTTTCATATTACTTTTAGTCTTCAGTTTCTTTTTCATTTGCAATATATTTTTGTTTGCACTGTTTCATCATGTTTAAGTAGCAAAACTACTTGGTAAGGTTCAAGAAAAGATCACAGTTAAATACAACATTCGCCCCTCTTTGAAAGCTCATGTTCTAGGGGTGCTGAGTCCCATCGGTGGACGTTCTCCAAAAAATACACGGTGCCAAAACTTGAAACAGTTCAAATACTGTACATTGAAATACATTTCAGACTCATGATGACTGGAACAAAAAAGGACAGTTTGTCTCCATGTAGATAAATTAGTCACGCTACGTCACTGTTTAACAAGTTGCCATAGGACTGGACTGAATGGGGTGAATTCAGTTCATTTATTTAATTCAGTTGTGTTTTATATAGCTTCAGTTCACCACAGTAATTAAACCCTGCAGTCGTCCCACGTGAGCAAACACTTGGCAACAGTGGGGAGGAAAAACTCTCCTTTAACAGGAAGAGACCTCTGACAGAACAAGGCTCAGAGACTCAGCCATCTGCCACTCCCACCTGTGAGGCCGATGGGGAAAAAGAAGTTAGTATGAAGGATGAAGGAGCATCTGAAGGGCTAGATGACCATAAACCTCAGTCAGAGGTCAGACTAGCTTTAATGGCAGGCTGCAAAACAGAGAACAAGTCCAAGAGATACAACCAGGACTGGGCCTATTTCTTCAAGATCGCACACCTGAAACATTTTTGTATTAAAATTGTGCCATTCTTGGTGTAGTAAGAAGGACAATATCAGAGGTAGATAGCACCACTTACTGACATTTTTACCCATTAATCTCTTTTCAGATTGAAAATCCACCATAATTTGATCATAACGTCTCTGTGCATTATTATTAAACCATTGCAGAAACAATAGCATCTGTGTGGAACATAAGACAAGCAACCCACTGTGCACACAAATGAAGTCTGAGTAATCTCACATCATTTATTCTGGTAGCTACTGATGACTGATTGATTTAAATTAAGTGGTGGGTTCAGATTTAGCTTTTGCACACATTCCAATTCTCTGTATACTTTCTTAATGCAGTTTGACTCATAGTTCCCTCCCTGAAACAAATGCCTTTTTTTGTTTTGTTTTGTTTTGTTTTTTACTGGGGCATTTCCAGTCGCCGGTTTGATACACACCACATGAAAAATGATCCAAACATGCCCGGCATTGCAAGAGAACACACAGTGTCGACATCTACGTGACAATCCTCTTTATTAGAAAATAGATTAAAAATATCCAAGCAATTAGAGACAGGCAGCATGTTCTTGGTCTTGCTCCAGTTCAAATGTTCTCTTATGCAAACCGGCATTGTTGACTCTGTCAGCAAGTTAATGGCCCGAGTGGGTTACTGCATGCGTATCAACCTCTGAGAATTTGATTTAAAGGGAAGCACTTCACCTCTAGTGTTGCCAGTCACAAAGGATTCAAGTGTATAAGTAGTGATACTTATACACTTTTAGTTTTAAGCAAATAAAACTTCCCCAAAACACACTTTTAAACCTCTTTAAAATCTGATTTCAGCACATTTCTGGATGTTTCAGTGTGTGTGTGTGTGTGTGCAGGTGCTGTCCAACTCATGTGCATACCTCTGAGCCTGGGTGTTGCTATTGCCCAACTTTTAATGACATCACCACACTTTGACAAAATAAATCCGTTTTTCTTCTCGCTGAAGTACTGCATGTTCTCTGTACACTGTGATCTCTGTCTGTTCTCAAGTGTCTGTCTGGCTCTTGATGCGACCTTCTGCCCTTCTATCCATCTGTCCAGCTTTCTGCCTGCTGCTCTGTCAGCTTGTTTGTCTCACTTGGTTGGCAGCTCGCTTTCTGTGCATAAATAAGTTATCCTGGGAGGGTTTTCTACATTGAAGTCAGGCCATGCATGCATTGGCTTGTTTTATATCTTTTCTTTTTGCTATCTCTAAATCACAAAACTGCCATTGAAATAAAGCAGTGGCAGCTGACATGACAGCCCAGTCGCACAGCAAAATGTGAATCAGTCACAAAAAAGCAATTATTTGTTTGTGTTCATGTTTTTTTTCATAGCAGTCAACACAACTTTCAATAGGAAGTCTATTTCATGTCTATTTTGTCCAGACAAAGTGGGTATGTATCACCCTGACAACCAAGAAAAGAGCTACAAAATGTCTTTTTGTAACCATTTAATTTTAATGTCTCACCCAAAACAACCACCTCGTTTGCTATGGTGATGAACAAGCTGACAGATGAGGCCAGACAAGGAGTCTCTGTGGAGGATGATGTTTGCAGATGACATTGTGATTTGTAGTGAGAGCAGAGAGCAGGTGGAAGAGAGCCTGGAGAGGTGGTGGGATGCACTGGAGAGAAGAGGAATGAAATTCAGTAGAAGCAAGACAAAATACACGTGAATGAATGAGAGGGAAACAGGTGGAAATATGAACATGCAAGGAGCAGAGGTAGTGATGGTAGATGAGTTTAAATACCTGGGGTGAATCATCCAAAGCTGGATTAGGCAGGGTGGAGTGTGGTGACAGAAGGATAGCAGCAAAGAGAAGGTTTACAAGATGGTAGTGAGAGCTGAGGTGATGGATAGTTTGGAGACGGTGGCACAGACAAAAAGGCAGGAGGCAGAGCTGAAGATGTTCAGATCTTCATTAGGAGTGAGCAGAAAGGACAGGATTAGAAATGAGTACATTGGAGGGACAGCTCAGGTTGAACAATTTGGAGAGGAAGTTAGAGAGGCAAGGCTGAGATGATGTGGGCATGTGCAGAGGAGGGATAGTGGATATATTCAGTAAAGATGTTTAATATGGAGCTGCCAGGCAGGAGGAAAAGAGGAAGAACACAGAAAAGGTTCATGGATGTAGAGAAGGAGGACATGCAGAGGGTTGGTGTGACAGAGAGGGAAGCAGATGATCCAGTTTGGAGACCGCTAAAGGGAGCAGCTAAATGAAGACCCTCACAAAGTAGCCTAACCACGTAGTTTTTAATGTGTGATCCTAACCGAGTAATGTATTTTTCCTTAATAACATATTAAAAATAATCCAAATGAAGTCTAAGAATCTGGGACATTTATGACTCGATCTTGGTGTAAGTGGCAAAATGATTTTGCTCCACCACCGCCACCCACTCAAACCACCAAACACGGCCTTTTTTTTTTTAATGCTTTTAAAGTGGAAAATTTCCATTTCATGTACATGGACACAAATTAGTACACATGAGAGGGCACAGATGAAAAATTGAAACATGAAAATACCATAAAAGTGGATATATACCCACTGTTTTTTATTCTTGTGTATGTAACTGTGCATTTCAAGCTCTGCGCTCCAGGTCTAATACATTTCATTTGTTTAGCTAATTGGTGCGATACATGCTCACTGACTTCAGCAGCATTGAACTATCCATACTCTGAAGGTCAGTTCCTCCAGACTGAACTAGCTCAGATTCACAGTTGACAGATTAACCTTTCCCAACATGAGCTATAGAGCCTATTCATTTCTTACATTAAAAAAAAAAAAAAAAAAGATGCTCTCTGGGCCAGTGAGCTTCTCACCTCCTACCATTAAAGACATAATCAGAAAGGCACCGCACGCAACGAATCCTGGATCAAAATTGATTGGAAACACTTTTTTAAAACTTTTTTTGGGGCAAAGTCAGCAAAAATGTTTTAGTCTTAATTGAGAAAATACTGCAAAATAACTGCAATTGAACAAAATTTATTGCTGTTTACTACTATAGAATCACAGGCTGGTTAGTTTCTGAAGCAAACAAACAACAACAAAAAACAACTATGCGTGTGTGTGTGATTTCACCACTACACTCGAAATGTGTCATGAAACAGTGCAACTGAAAGCAGATCAGTTAACAAATGTAAAACAGCCCCACGGGAGCTTTTGTGGCGGTTTACTCCCAGTAATGAGTTTTGGTAATGATCTCTTGTTCATCATGAATCATGAATCGCTCACAGAGAATTCCAGATGCTGCGACTTGATGTGAGCTTTTAAACGTGCGACATTTCTGACTGAAACATCCGAGTTTCTTCTGGAGACTTTACGAGAGGCATTTGAAGAATCCCGAGGTTAAATTTAGGAGAAAAGATGGAAGATTAACCTCCACATAAACTGAAACTTGTTAAAAGTCTGTTTTTAAGAGCAAAGGCAGCAATTAGTTGAATCTGATATGCGCGGTGATTATGTCCTGGTCATCACTGAAGTTGAATTTTGATAATACTTCAAAATAACTGATCAAATAAGAGGACAGATGTGTTACCAAGATTTCTGCTGAGCAGTGAGACTCTACTCTAGAAGTATTATAGATTTTACCTCTGTCTTAGTACCAGCGGCAGCTGCACTGTCTGAACTAGCGGTGTCCATGTCGACATGATTTAATGTTGTTTTTGGCCCAGCTCTCACTCTTGTGAGAGGGAGCAATGTCACGTTCTTTAGTTCCACTCAGTTCACCTTTCAGTGTCACACAACAGTCAGGACTTCAGTGGAAGTTGGTATAACAATGTAAGATCTGAGCAAAATTCCTAATTTGCATCCTTAATCCCTATGTAGGAATTAAAAAATAGAGACAGAGGTGTACTACACACAGCTGACTTTATATTTATAAAAAGGACAAAATATGTAATAAGTTAGGAAAGCTCACAGATTTCAGTTGCCTTAAGCCACTGTTCCTTAACATGGATGGAGAGTTTTCTCTTATTGCAGTGAGCAAGCCATTCTAATATTCACTTTCCATTACTTGCAACAAGCGAAGCGATGTTATGGATGCATGAGCACATGCTGATCGAAAACATTAAGGGAACACTTTGAAAGCACATCAGATCTCAATGGGACAAAAATCATGCTGGATATATACACTAATATGGACTGGTTAATGTGTTGGGTGCCTGAAAAGGTCGGGGCTCCTAATGAGACGATGGATGGTGTCCTGGGGGATCTCCACCAAGATCTGGACCAGGGCATCATCAGCTCCTGGACAGTGTGAGGTGCAACCTGGCAGCATCAGAGGGACTGAAACATAATTTTCCAGAGGTGTTTTATTGGATTTAGATCAGGTGAGTGTGGGGGCCAGTCAGTGGTATCAATTCCTTCATCCTCCAGGAACTGCCTGCATACTCTTGCTACATGAGGCCGGGCGTTATCGTGCACCATGAGGAACCCAGGACCCACTGCACCTGCGTAGGGTCTGACAATGGGTCCAAGGATTTCATCCTGATACCTAATGGTAGTCAGGGTGCCGTTGCCTAGCCTGTAGAGGTCTGTGCGTTCCTCCATGGTTATGCCCCCCACACAATCACTGACCCACCATCAAACCGGTCGTGCTGAATGATGTTACAGACCGCATAACATTTTCCACAGCTTCTCCAGACCCTTTCATGTCACATGTGCTCAGGGTGAACCTGCTCTCCTCTGTGAAAAGCACAGTGCGGCAGTGGTGAACCAATTCTGGTACTCTATGGAAAATGCCAATCAGGCTCCACGGTGCTGGGCAGTGAGCACAGGGCCCTCAAGCTACCCTCATGAAGTCTGTTTCTGATTGTTTGGTCAGAGACATCCACACCAGTGGCTGCTGGAGGTCATTCTGTAGCTCTGGCAGTGCTCATCCTTCTACAGCCCTGTCCAGCTCTTCTAGAGTAACTGCCTGTCTCCTGGAATCTCCTCCATGCTCTTGAGACACAGCAAACCTTCTGGCAATGGCACATATTGATGTGCCATCCTGGAGGAGTTGGACTTCCTGTACAACCTCTGCAGGGTCCAGGCTACCAGTAGTGACACTGACCCTAGCCAAATGCAAAACTGGTAAAAACAAAACTGATTAACAACCCCCTCTGATTCTTAACTGACCAGCAGTGTATCTTATAACTGATAAAATCTGATGTGCATTAAGCAGTTGAGCATATGTCCACATAAACTGCCTACAGAAGTAAGATAAGATAAGATAAAACTTTAATGATCCCACGACGGGGAAATTTGCGCATTACAGCAGCTCAGTACAGAAAACTAAAAATAGAATAGAATAAAATAAAATAGAAAAACACTATACACATATACATAAGCACTATATACAGAAAATATATAGTCAATACACACATGTACATATACACACATATACACACACATCAAAACACTATATACAGATATCAAAAGAAGGAAATGATGAATGAATGCTACAGTTTTTATGCTTTTGTCTTCACTTTTGAGCCTTTGTGTTCATTTTATTTTTATTTTTCTGATTTAATGGTGACAGGCACAGTTCATGCGGAGCTCACATTTACAACAAAAACGCAACCTGTTTGTTGGTCGAGTGTGGCTGAGAAGCCTCCTTCTCTGTATAATAAAGGCTGCTATTTCGCAGATACTTTGTCTTTCAGCTCCAGCTCCTCCACCTTAATTTGCACGTGCACGCACACACACACGGACGCCAACACGCACACTGTCCTCTTCCTCCCACGCCTCCTTAATGTTTTCTGCCACAACAGTTGCCATGGTGTCTCCGCTCGCCCGCTGGGCCGGACAGCACAATGACAGGGACATGTGTGTTTCTGTGATAGCGTCTGTACCCATGTGTTCACATGGCAGCGTATAATAGGACGCACTAATGCAGTCGAATAGTACAGTTTAAACCCAATAATGTGCTATGATTCTTCACAAGGTAATTGTAGTCTGAATGCATTTCTGTATTTTTGTGCTGCGCGATGCATTTGGTGTCTGCAGGAAAGCAGAACATATCCTGCACTTGTTGCCATAGCATCACAGCAGAAGCGTCTGGGTCATTACTGGGAAACTGGGAGAGTGACATGAGATGAGCGTGTTCACATGGGCTTAGATTTGAGACACAAAGTCACAGCACTGCCTGCGGTCTGAGCGAGGAACACTGCATGCGAACGCGATGAAACAAAGATACATAAAAGAACATCGAGGCTCTTCCACAAATTCAAGTATTCTTCTTTTACAGAAGCTGACAGCACGTGAAGAAAACAGCGGCTCCACGCCTGCTAAAGTACGTCAAGAGAGCCACAATGACAAAACCTCACTTTGTCTTCTCGCGTCTGTCACTGACACAGTTCTGCCTGACGTGGGAGGTTCAGACCTGCTCTTAACGAACAGCCGTTAAGGAGATTTTCTCCAAATCTCCAGAGACGTCTGAGAGGAGGGTTTGGAATAGCTTAAATAACTGAATAAAATGTTCACTGACTGATGTGACGTGAGTGTGTTGGTTCAAGCCTCTTCCAGCTGAAGGATAGCTTCACTCTCTGCGCATTTATCCAAACACGTTGGATAGGCCCGTGTGTGTGTGTGTATTTGTGTGTGTGTGAATCTGCCGTCGTGGATGTTTGAGATCTGTTAACACTGACAAAGAAACACTGGGCGTTTGGACAGTGTTTGAGCTTGTTTTATATGAACTCACACAAACAGACCTCTCCTGTTGGTTTTAAGTACTTCCAATCTAACGTGTTAACTAAAACCAACAAGCCAAAATGCTCACAACCCCCACTGGCTACTAAATCTCCAAACTATCCATTGTTTTCTAGGTAATGTGACAATCTAAATGGATGACTATCAACTAAATGTTCTGAATTAGTGTCTTAATTAAGTGTGTTCCACCTCCTGCAGCATTTCCTTTAAACAAGCACCACAAAATGAAGGATGACTTCGCTTTGCTGAGGTTGCTGAGTTCTGGTTTGGTTTTCTTTTCCTGCAGTCTTTTCCACTGTCAGTGCCAGTGGGAGTTCAAGCAAGTAGGGTGGCTAATGGGCGACCGACCATCACAGTTTTTACCCGTGTCTCACAATCTTCTTGTTTCCGATCCTGGAATGCCCATTTAAATTATTCTGTTTTAACTTCAGGACTGTGCAAAAGTCTTGAATTGCCCCTCATTTATTTATATTTTGCTTCGAGGGAGCCAGAATTTTTTGAAGTGGTCTTGAGCCGTGGTTCTCCAGGCTTTTTGAAGGTCTTTTGAAGTTTTTCTTTAGATATCAGCTGCTTTTCATTCATTTCCAGTCCAGTTGTGGTACCTGACCATTTTCAGAGGAATATTCTTTTATCTATTTAGCCACTGAACTCTGACCTATGAGTCATTCAAGCATAAAAGGCACCTAACTCAAGGGATGGATGTTTTGTATCTATACATAACAGATAACTTGGCAAACTGTATCTTTAGGCACTTTGTTACTAGCAGCCTGTTGCAAAGACATATATTTTGTTCCCATTTCTTTCATCCAATCTACAAAAAATGGCAAAGATAACACAGTTTGATAAGCATAAAATAGTATTTTTTGAACATGTAAATTGTTTCCCAAAGAGCTATTAACCAAAAACCTGGCACATCTCAACATGGTGTGCACTGTTCTTAAATAAAATTGAGGAAATTGGACAAGCGGAGGGCAAAAGAACAAGCAGCAGGCCAAAAAAAAAAAAAGAAAAAACTATCTACAGCAGATGAACAACATCTAAAGTCATGTTATTATGAAACAGGAAAAAATCCAGTCCATCAAAGAGCTGACACAGGACCTGAGAGATGCATCTGGACCTTCAGTTGATCCACCTACCGTTCACTGAAACCTCATCAGAAATGGTGTCAGTGGAAGGGTAGCTGTCAGGAAACCGTTCTTATGGAAGAGAAATCAGTGACAAAATCAGTGGCAACAGGTCTGATAGAGACCTCAACATTATTGAAGCAGTGTGGGATCATCTTAACAGAACGGAATGGAACAAAAGGCAGAAACATCCAAAGAAGAGCTTTGAATGTCCTTCAAGAAGCCTGGAGAACTGTTCCTGAAGACTGTTTAAAGAAATGTGAAGAAAGCTGCCTCAGAGAGTTCAGGCTGTGCTGAAGAAGAAAAGTGGTCACACCAAATATTGATTTTCAAGCTCATTGGAATTAACAAACTTTGTTTCAGCCTCATGTACTGTATTTCCATGAATGTTTGCAGTTTCAATAAATTGCTACCCCTAGCTATTTTCCATTTTCCTAACAAAATGTAAAGAACTGAGGGGGTTACTCAGCTACTGTACTGTAGCTGCAATTTTAAATCTTGTACTCTTGTAACACTTAAATCTGTTTAAATCACTTAAACCAGTATTAGGGGCATTTTGCATGGGATACCCCAGGAATATACCGGGTATGTGACGTTGTATCCGGGGTGCAGAATTGTTCCACTCTTCATCCAGCTTCAAAATACACCAGAAGCAGTTTTAAGGTATAGAGTCTCCATGCAGTTCATTTGTCTGACTTCCTGCACACCAAATGTGCAAGTAAGAATCTCTTCTAGGACATTAAAACACACTGCAGCACCGTATGTGCTTAGGTGTGTTGGAGCAGGGATGCAATGCAATCATGCCTTATGGACTTCCAGGATTAGAGTTACAGATCATTAGTGTCTCTATGGCCTCATGCACCAAAGATTTGGAATCAAAGGACAAGTGAAAATGAGCACTGTCTTACCAGTATACCCTGGGTGATAGGTCACTTAACGTCCAATCAGCTCCTTGCCTGCAAATGTATTTGCTTAATGCTTCCATTTGTTTTGTTTTTTAATTACTAATCACACAAGCACCGCATGCAGAAGCAAGGACCTGAATGGCTGTGACTAACATACTGTACCTGGCTTCAACTGCCTGTATTGTTCTGCTTTTTTTTTTTTCTATGATAATCAGCTCACTCTGATCACCACTACACTTGTTTCCCATGCAAATCAATTAGTCTCATAAATTTTCAGGTATCAGGCGTTTGTTTATGCCAGAACGGAGCACAGCCTTCAGTAAAGAAGCTGCGGTGTTTTCCAAACACACAATATCTGAGTGATTGTCAAGATGAGAAGCACTTCCTTATCGCTGCCCTTCTCTTCCTCCTCCATCGAGTCATATCTCTTTCTCTGTCAAACTTGCTTACCACATTTCCTTTCTTTTTTTTTCAAATTTAAAGTCATCTGTCTTTCTTCTGTGCGTCGTGTTTGTGGTACACCCTACCCCACATCTTCCGACAGCAGCTTCTTTCATTTGAAGAATGGAAAACAGCAGCTAGAGTACAGCAAAGCAAAGCAATGCTGTAAACACAATTAAATCCACAAGAAGACAAATATATTTATCTTAATTGAGTTTGCCGCAATGATAAAGCAGAAGCTGCAGATTTCTCCCTTTGGCGAGGGCCTCCTGTGGACGCTGAACTCAGCTCAACTCTTATGTGAATGACAAATTAGCACAAGTGACATTGCTTTGACATACCCTTCAATTGTGTTTATGAGAGCGTGTGTGCTTGTGTGTATTTGGATTCCTCAGATTTTTCCGATAGGCCCCTTTTTTATGACTATACGTGCAATTGTGCGCCCACAGAACCTGCTGTTACACCGTGTGCAGTATATATCTGCGTAGCTGCATACACAGAACGTAGACGTGTATGATCAGAGCAGCGTGGAAGTCACCTGGCCTGAGGCGCATCAAGCCGTTAACAAAGTGAGAGCGAGCGTCCTCGGTTCTTCTCAGTTCACGGTATAAATATTTAGCTTGCTGTATAAACACGGCGGCCTTCGAGGAATGCACTGTTCACAAATGAAAGCGATGCTTTTATCCTCCTGCTGATAATACGGGCGAAAGACAAAACTGTTGATCCGTCCACGTACAATATACAGCATGTGCAGCTATTAAGTAAGCGTCTCTGCTACACTGCCAGCAAATTATCAGGCTTCATCAGAGATATTACTCTGTTTTCTTTATGTGTGATCCAAACTCACCGCACAACTAGAGCTTGGACTGTTTTAAAATTCTGCCCCAAAGAAATATCAAGGTGATATTTCTCCACACAGTCATACACTCCTCCACTCCACGCTATTAACATCCATTTTCCTCTCAACCTTTCCAGTTCAGCGCTGCCAAACATGCCTGTCTTTGAGAGGAAGCCACAGTACCACAAACTCCACACGGAAAGCGCACAAAGGCCTCATCCAACCGGGAGCCTCTCGATGTGAAGCAACGCTGCACCACTGCACTGTCCTCGCTCTATGGTTTAGTTAAGATGTTCTACATATGCTGCATATGTTTCTGTTGACTGTTACCAGAATCCATTCAGAAATAAAATATGACTTGAGGTTGGTGCTGTATGTGGGCGCAGATCACACAGAGACCACATGGAAGAAAGCATCTTATCAGACAGGGGGCGCTACGACTGGTGTCATAGTAGTTTGTGATAAAACTATCAATTGATTTGTGTAGCTGGATATGAATTTTTTTTTTTTTTCATGATCCTCAACACAAATTTTGCAGGTACATAGAAGTCCTGGAAAGTGGTGGAATACATCAAAAATCATTGTTTTCACAGTGTGTCCCCTGGAAGACATGCACAGTGTTGCACATGCATGTACACAAAGAAGGGGCAGAAGCAGTTGTCAAAGTTCCATCCCTATTTCTTTTCCAACCTCTGCACAGCTGAATAATCACAGCATGAAATGGATGTGAATGTCATTTTTTCCTCAGTCTGATCTGCCTTGGTTTCATATTTCTTTGGCTTTCTTTTCCAGTTGCAAGGACTATTAGTACAAGTAGATGGCCTAAAGGAAGCCCAAAGTATAATAGAGGTGGTATTACTGACAACACACCTGACGGAACTGAGGTTGACGTGGGTTGCAAAGTGGCATGCAGCTGTAGCAGCAACTGTAGGCAGACTACAGCAGTATAAATAATCTGCCTTTGTATGAGATTTGAATGCATAAAAGAGTATCAGCTCAAACATTTAGCAAATGTGACTCAAAGATAAATATTTGGCAGGCAATATTTTCAGTTGTAGATTAACACACAGCATGTCTCTCGAGTGTATTTACAGCTGCAGGAATTAGAGCTAAAGTGCAGAGGGATAAAATCTATCATTGGGTTTGGTCTTTTCATGGGATTCATTAACAATAATAAAAATGTGGAGTATCACCAGTCTCATCCATCAACGAGCTGACCTTCCAACCATCCACCCAATAACATGCAATTTAAAGTCTCAGCATTATTCTTGCAGCGCTTTGGTATGCTCCACTTGTAAATGGTTCAGATGCTTTAACAATTTGTCCTAAAAGAATGCCTCCAATAGAACTTGTCTACAATTACTTTAAACATTTACTTTGTCTGATTTAGTTTTGACCACTGAAACATCTAAATATGGAAGAGCAGAATAAACTTGAGATTTTTGGGCACACACACCCAAACACACATGAAGGTTTTATGTTCTGAGGAGGTTAATTTGCTAGACAGTTATTGTCATGTGGTTTAACCTGAGCTTCAGCAGGCAGGCTTCAGTGTTTGTCTGTGTGTGTGTGTGTGTGTGTGTGTGTGTGTGTGTGTGCGTGTGCTCAGGTGGAGGAAGAAAGAAAGTGTAAGGAAGACAGGAGGTGGGGGTTGACAGATCCATCTCCCATCTCTTCTTCTGCCTCTGGAATGCAGCTGGAATCTAAGCTCAACTCCCTGGTTGGCTCCACCCACACTCCCACTACCTTGTATCATTCTACACACACACACACACACACACACACACATGCTGGGTCTGCACTGGTTATTCCTTCTGCTGGATGATTTTAGCCATAAAATAAGTGATTGAATGTTCCAACCTGTCCAGCTGATGTGCAGTGTGCATGTGTGTGTGTGTGTGTGTGTGTGTGTGTGTGTGTGTGTGTGTGTGTGTGTGTGTGTGTGTGTGTGTGTGTGTGTGTGTGTGTGCGCACAAACTGGAAAGCATGTTTGTTTTTGATAGGCATATTTCAATAATTTATGTAAAAGCTCAATGTAAGCATGAAATACAACATTTTGACTATATTTCTTAGAAGGAAAAAGATAAATATACATTTTCTTTTTGGTGTCCATTTCTACTGCACACAAGCAATGTAAAAAAAAAAAAAAGCTAAATAAAAGGACCTGAATATGAACCTGACACATATACACTATCGTACAGATGGATATAGCCACTAGGACTTACATTTTGAAGCCTTGGTTTTAGCTTTAAGGCTGTTGCCATCTTGTTGTTTGTGAGCCAAAAAATGACCATATTTAAATAAGAGGATGAAGTGCCAACTTATCAGCAAATGGGTGCAAGTGACTAAGTAACATGCAAATAAGATATTAGAAGTTCACTCAACAAAAAAGGGCCAGCAAGGCATCAATGGACAGGTCGCCAGCCTGTCACAGGGCTAACATAGAGAGACAACCATTCACACGTATGCACAATTTAGAATCAACAGTTAACCTAACCCCACTGCATGTCTGGACTGTGGGAGGAAACTGGAGAACCCCCCACACACAAACTCCACACAGAAAGATCCCAGCCAGATGGTGGATTCAAACCCAGGACCTTCTTGCTGTGAGGCGACAGTGTTAACCGCTGTCCCACTGTGCTGCCTTCATCAGGTCATGAATCATTCTCAATTGTTCAGTTTTATTTGTGGAGTTCAACACTGATCCTTGATTTTCAATACATTCTTAAATTATCAGTAATTATTAATATGGTGAGTAAAAAGGTCATTATTTTCAGATGATTTAGGTTTTTTTTTTTTTTTTATTTCTAGTAAAAAGAGCACATAAGCCTGCTGTGCAGTTTTTACTGCAGTACAGGGATGTGTTAGAGGTGACATTTGGCATAGAAATCATAATCTTGTGTTAGTTAGTTTGCCAGAAACATAAGTGTGCGCTGTAAAAATCCCTCTCCTTCATCCCTATGCATAATATTACATTAGATATTAAGGACGGTTAAGGTAAATGACGTTTTTCACTCCGTATCTTCACTCCTATTTTAATTGTATTTATAATTTCAGTCATATTCATCTTGATTTTTTCCATTGCCGAGAAGCTGCACCGACTGCGTCAGAGCCTTTGAACATATAAACTATCTCTTAATGCTTACGTTACAGAAAGATGCTTTCTTTGTTCTCACTCCTACAGCCAGGGTCAGCGGCAGTGTTTACATCACTGAGTTGTTGCTGTGGCAACAGACAGAACAGTCGGAAAGGGGTGAGTCTGCAGAGTTAGAGTTTGAAATCCTTGAAAAATAAAATGGAAACAAAGGCAAAAGAGGAACAGAATCTGCACAGTAATTAGTTCTGTGTGGATATTTTCTCTAAGATGCTTTCATGTCCTCTTTAACTGATATTTAATACAGTTTGTTGGCAAGTGCTGATGCTCAGATGTCATAGCAAATGCTTTCAAAACAGCATAATGTGCTAGAAATGTGAAATATGTGTCTTTTGAAATAAAGGCCAAGCATCATAATTCTAAAACAGTGACTGTAAATAAAAGATGGAAACCACCAACTGGTTTGTGAACTTGTTTTGCCTCAAGCTTTACCGTTTAGGTTGCTGCTGCCTTGGTTTTTTGAACCACAAGTCACCTTATAAGGATGATATGGTGACGTGATTTTGATTAACAGGGACTTTATGGGTGCCTCGCACAGACACAGATATATGCAAATTAGCACCAACATAATCACAGACTTCCTGGATGCAACCTAAGTGCAAATTATATAATCTGTCACATGATTGCATTCAAAATCTTCCAGAAGAGACATCAGCCTTAAAACGCTGAAAACATAGACAGTATATAAAAAGACAGACATGCGGGTCTAAAACATGAAGCCGGACATGCCTTCAACCTGCCTTCTATCCAGCAGCCAGCAACCAGCCGAGGCAACATCAAAAGATGTCCAGCTGTATCAAAGTCTTTGGCAAAACGGCCCACAGGTCCCTTGCTCTATGACCTCACATGACACACCAAGATGGAGACGTCAAAAAAGCTCAGCTTGAGGCTTCATATCAAGAGTTTTCTGACACCAGTGAGTGACATCACAGTGGCTATGCCCATCTTTTTTATACAGCCTATGCTTGGAACCACACAATCCAGCCTCCTTTGGCACCATGTAAAATCCAAATTCTGTAAACACAGCTTATGATCCAAATTTAAACATTCAGATATTGTAAAGCCAGCATGCCCCACATTTACTTTACAATAGCTGACTGTCTACACATTTAACAGAAATCAAGATGGAAAGATTTAATAACTTCATAAAGTCAAAAAGCATGAAAAGAACCTTTAGAAACACACAGTGAAGCACACACTGCACATCTGAACACACACTGTATGGCTGCAGTAAGTCATTTCAGAGCCTATTAAATCTCCATTAACACACAGCCTCCCTGCTAGCTTGAGCTAATCCAACACAGGTGTGCGTGTGTGCATGTGTGTGTGTATATTTGTGGTGTTTTTTTGTTTTGTTTTTTCCTAACCCTTCCATTCCCCCTATTTTCTCTTGGCTTATCATCCCCCCCCCCCCTTACCTTCTCTCCATCTCCCACTCTCTAGACACTGGTGTCAGTGGTTAAGCTAAAGTCCCCTTTTTCCAGTGTTCTCACTTAAAGCTGGCAGCTCCACAACAGCAAAACCTCATCCAATTAGGTCAAATTAGGGCAAATTGCAGCTCTCACTGGGAAACCAGGCTGACACACCTCACTGTTAGTCTTATTAAGCACAGTCATCTCATCTATGCAGCTGTATTCTACCTCTTTGAAATAATTTGTCTTCCTTTGTTGACAGGCCTCCAGTGATTCTTTTAAAAGTGTGCCCTGCATGCTAACTTACATTACCTGCTAAACTGCCTGCTAAATTTCACTTTAAATTTTCTACAGTGAGTGACAAAAACAGATAAAAAGTTCTTAAAACTTCATACTGTGTTTAGGTTTTCATTGTCTGTCAATCTTCTGCTTCTTCTGTTTTCCTTTTATGAATTTTTTTTTTCTGCAGCTGTAAAATAAAATGCAGCACTTTCTGTGCCAGTAGAGTTATTCCATAAAGACCAAACAGTCACCTGCATGGATGAGAAATTAAGCCAAAGTGGAAGTGCTGAAAACTGCAGTTCCTGGGGTGGCCACTTGAGGCTGGCTCCAAAAGCAGCTCAATCCCCATAGATTCCCATTTTAAAATACCCCAGTTAATGGGATTATCTGACAAATATTATGGCTTGTGTGGGATAAACTGGCTAAGAAATTTGTGCTTTGAAATTCAAGTCTGTAACTTCCCACGAATTAGGAGTTGTGTGTTGCACCCATATAGTAGAGTGCAGCACGCTAGCTATGCTAGTTAGCATTAGCTGATAACTGAGTACTCCACCTTCTTGTTCAAATGTGGTCTCAGTGGTCAAAACTCTAATGATAAGGCTTGAAAATAAGCCAAGAATATGGTGGGTGACCCCTTGTGGTTACGTCCATCTTTTTTATACAGTCTTTGGAAAAACCCAATTAACAATGACCCATGTAGAACTATTTATTTAGTAGGAAAAGTCAGCAAAGTACAGGGTTAACCTTCATTTCCAAAAATCCTCCTGTGATTTATTTTTTTAAAGCAAACATGTTTTTAGCATTACAGGTCCAAAAAGGCCAAGAATTTTTGAATCTTCTAGGACTACTGCACCTCAAAAACTAATATCCCACACACACACACACACACACACAAAATGTTCTGGGAAGGTGCACAGCAGGAGAGAATATGATCTCTGCTTGGAAGTGACGCTGTTCCCTACTAAAGCAGTACAAACACACATTGTTATGTTTGTGTGTGTGTGTGGATATGTGTGGATATGCGTGCATTGGTGACAGTGCAAACAACTCCATTTCTCTGGAGTTGCCTTATGAGAATACTAAGCTGGTGTGTAATAATACCAACACATGCCCACATTTACCAGAAGATTTTATTGCTCAGATAGCTTTAACAGTGGGGGGTGTGCTTGTATTAGTGCTCTGCAGCCCACAACTTATCGAAAAAGGATTATCTATATAAATAAGGCTTAAATGTTTGAGGGCTGTGAAACATTCTTATGGAGTTAAGATGTTTCAGGAACTGGGATCAAATTGTTGTGTTTTTCCTCCTTGTCCAATGCATTATTAAAGGTTTTATTTGGCCCCAGTGCTGTGAAATATACTCTGCCTGCAGCTGGTATCAGCATTTGTAATGTATTTATAAGATTCTTATAACACAGAGGGACTGAAGAGACAGATGTGTGCAGCTGTGACTGGCCACAATGCAGCCCACCCACATTTTTACTGTGATTCATCATGTGTGTGTGTGTCTGTGTGTGTGCGTGTTTGCGTGTGAAAGAGCCAGGAGACAGCTCAGTGTTCCCCAAGTTTGTTCACAAGCTGAGTTATTAGAAGCTCACTGGCGCCCTCTGCTGGCTAAACCTCTACTCTCTGCATTTACTTTAAATGTGGCAGCGTTTTATTGAAAGAACTTCTGATGATAATATCACCATTATATAAAGGCAGGTTTATTTCTTAATGATATTGGTTAAAACCTCACAGCCTTCAGATGAAACTTTTTTCCGCCCTTGTTAGTTTCTGATTGAGGTCACCTGTTTGTTACCCTTCTCTTCTTGGTGTGTGATTGTGTCATCATCCATTCCTTTCTATAATGCTTTTTGATTTTCCTGAAACACTGAAACGCACCCTTTATCAAATCCTATTAAATTCTTTGCTTTTACAGCCCCTGCCTGTCCCTGGTGTTTACATATTGGGTCGTCTTTCCTAAGAGCCCATGACAGGAAATGTCTTGCTTTAAACCTCAAGCTCCAGCCAAGTCTTTTTTAACCAGCTGAATATTTGTTTTACTACTCAGGGGACTCTCATTAACTGACTGTAGGGATGTGTTGACAGAAAGCTGTGGCACAGAAGAGAATAAATGTACTGGTTCAGGTTTGGTTGTGCGCAGCTGCTATGAACTCGTGATCTTGTTGCCTTTGAAATGGTCACTTTGAAGATGAGGACCACTTGCAGTCATGTTGCTGTCTCTAAAGCGACTTTCATGCGTTAAGATGGGATAAAACAGCAATAGCAAGGTTAACACATTAGCAGAAAGTCGATGTTTTAATTTCAACTGGAGACAAGAATCCCCCCCCCCCGCCCCGGGGTTGCGTCAGGAAGGGCATCCGGCATAAACCTCTGCCAAATCGAAACATGCGCTGCTTCCTGCTGTGGCGACCCCTTGTGGCAAGGGAGCAGCTGCAAGTAGCTTTAAGATAAAGTCAGTCTGCTATCAGTTCATGATTGAGTGGGGTCAGGTTAGCAATTACATGTGATCTGTTTGCGGTAATATAGCAATTAAGGGTGATAAATTGCAAATCTGTTGCTCTCTACAAACCAAGAAATTCACATTAGCTACTCACATTCAGAGTCCATCCATACCTCACAGATGTGAATCAGAAATTCCTCTGCAAACAGATATGTAGTTGCTGCAGGACTGTGATTTAATTGGCAACCTTGCTTTTACAGAGGAATATAACCAGATTAAAACCAGCTGGCAACCAAAGGAGGCACAGACCGACTCAGATTGATTGCAATATCTTGGCAATTTCTATGTTTTTAAGTTAGATGGACATTTTTTGCAAAGCTTCATCAATCTGTCTGAAAGTGATTGCAGTCAATCTGAGTTGGAACGAGATCGTTTGGAAACAGGTTGCCTCCCATCAGGCAACCTGTGCAATCGCCTTGTGTTGCCCAGAAGTTGAGTGTGCAATACCCTCAACCTTGGGGCAAATGTGGAAAGATTCCATGCAACCACTGATTTTTCCCAGTCACAAGGAGGTTGCTGTGTGACTGAACCATTACAAGACTGGACATGAACAGGCTTGTGGGACTGTACCCTTCTACCTCTGCTTGCTGCTATAGTAGTATCACTGTCACCACAACATGGGCTATGGGCTGCTTTTCACTGACTCTGCTGTGGGTTTTGTGGTAATATTTAAAGAGGCTACTGCAAGAATCAGTTTCTGTATGATCTCCTTAGCAGGATAGGGATTTGTGCAGATATGTGGATATATGAAAAGTTTAGTGTTATACTGGGGCTACTTATTGACAAGGGGTCGCCATAACAGATACATTCTATTCCTTTTTAAAACAAAATAAAGAGAAATACCTAATATATTACAACCCCAGTACTATTCAAACATAGTGACAGAGCTTCATACTACAGACCAGGGGTGTCAAACGTGTGGCCCCAGAAAAGCCTGCAAGAGAGGAGGGCCTGAATATGAGACTTTTCACTTTGCATTGTCCTTAAATATGAACGACATCAATATAAATAACATTTCAGTTGCTTTAATCTGTTACAACACTTTTAACAGTGAACAGAGGCTTTTAACTTCTTTTCAGTGTTTATAGCAGCAGATTTGAGCATAAGCAAGTACTCAAAAATTTGTCCAATAGCCACATACATGTGAATTAGAAGTTTTTAAGCAGCTGAAAAATGAATGGAAAAGAGTTATAATCAAATCGCCCACTAGATGGCATTAGGACATTTTGAGAATGCCTTTCTGATAAGCTACAGTAATACTCCAGAATTTACACCATTAGTTTGCTCACATTGTAACCAGAAACTCTGCATTATAAAGCTGCGGTAAAGAAAATCCACACCGTAGTTTAAGTGGAGATATATGCTGCTTAATCCTCAACACACACACACCTGCAAGCAACAGGCCTCTCCACACTTCTCCCCTGGAACTTGAGCGCCTTGACCCATTCCTCCTCTGAGCTGTTTTTCTATTTATAGCCACCGATCTGCGGCCCACTGTCTCATTCTGTTTTGCTTCCCTACTGTCTGAAAGATTTGTGGGTTGATGGGGTGAAGGGGGTCATCTGGTTTAAATCACTTTGCTTTTCAGGAGCTGCAACCCCTGATTTGTACCCTTGGATGACAGGGTTGGTCGGATGGGCTAAGGGGGAAAAAAAAAAGGGTTCGGTCTCTAGTAGATGTGTTAGTAAGATGATCTGTGGGTGTCACTTGAGTGTCTGCCTTAACATGACTTCATTTCTAGCACTGACCTAATAACCCCAAAAAGAATGAGTAAATGTTTTCTGCTGTGCTCCGCTACACCAGTGAGGTACAAATCAACATTGCTTTAGAGAAAGTCCCTAAGACATTTTCCAATTAAATTAACTGTTCAGCCAATTGTTTGAGTGTACTCCCAACAGATAACCGAGGCGGCCAAGAGACGTGTGGAAAGAACGGAGACGATAAGATGCTGGAGAGAAGATGGCTCGCTGTGAGGCGAGCAGCGTTTTGTTACGATAGCCAACACTGTGGGAAAATCACAGGAGAACGCCCAGGGACTAGATGTCTTTTCTTTCCCCCAATTGTTGGCTTGTAAAACACAATAAAACAATACAATATGCAAATCACAGTTTTAGGTTCAGCCCAAAACCCAAACGGTTATTAAATGAATCACAAAAACAACTAGCATAACACCTTTATCGGGGTTTTAATGATTACAAAAGGGTGATTGTTTTTTTCTTTTTTGTTTGGGAACAGGAAAGTGCTTTTCCTATAAACTCATGACAACATCAAAGTCCTCGTAGGAGCAAGTCTCACGAACTCCCAAGCAATCTTATTTTGAAGCCTCTAGCTAAATGAACGGGGAGCGAGCCGTAAATAACTGCCACGTAATAACTGCATGTAGAGAATCGCCAGTCACATCCACTAAAAACACCTTCTGCACTTTGCTCACAGTTTCACAACCTAATGGCAAACAGTTACTCAAGAGCGCTGACACGAAACCATAGCAATGAAGAGATGACAGGCGAGCTCAACCTGCTAGCTTGCAGGAAGCCAAGAAAAAGCAAGCAACACATGTTTTTGCTAAGATAGAAAGTTTATATTCCTGCAACCACACACAGCTGAAACAGTTCGGAGCATCTAGTGTGTGCAACAACATGACTGCAATGATGCAATGGCAGGACGTCTGCCTCTTTTATCATTTTAGAATTCTCCCATAAATTTCTATTCAGGATTCTGAGTGCTTTGCCTACTCATGTCAATGCCATTACCAGCTTTGATGATGTAGCCAAGCAACAGGGGGAAAACATGCCAAAATGAGACCACCCAGTGGGTCCAAATGTCTTCAGACTCAACACATCACTTTCTCTGATCCCAGCAATACAAACACAGAGTCTGAGGTAGACTGGATGTGTGATTGTGGAGATAACAGAAAAAGAGACGTACAGAGATTCCTCGATTTATTACTAAGCTGTATCCTTTCAGACTAATGGAAAGACGATGTCTGAAACACACATTTATGTGCTTATATTGGTACACTTTGGCTATAGTGCATTTAAATGGAGTGTTTATTTAACCTTTGGACAACCCCCCCCCCCCCCCCCCAAAAAAAAAAAAAAACTGATGATTTAGAGGTCTCAAAAACTCATGTATCAAATATGATACACAGGTTGTAGAGTTAGGTTAAAAGTTTGATGGTGATCAGAGTAGACTCATCCTCTGGGGACTATAAAAATCAACACCGTAATTTATGGCAGGCAGATTTTTGAGGCAGAGTAATCAGGACAAGTAGACAAAACCTTTATGGAGCACTGTACTGGAACACTGGAACAACCATTTCGTTGTGTACCTTGTGTGCACAATGACAATGAGTTGAATCTAACATCTAAAGTTTTCTGTAAAGTAAAATGTACAGAAAATTGTACATTGTCTTTAAAAACAAAATGCGCAGACATTTGAAAGATGACACTGATTTAGCTATTCTCAGTTTCTTAGTCAAGATGGGTCAAAGGAACCTGACATATTGCTGCAGTCTTTGGAAGCGTGAAACTGGACCTATCCGACAAAGTCAGGCTGCGATCCCGGGTCGGTTCCTCTTTTCTCCAAACTAAATTCAAGCTGGTGTGATCTCATCTTTATTTCCTTCAGTTGCTCCATGTAGCTTAAGCTGGAAATCAGAAACCAAAGGGGTTCGTAGGCATGTCCATAAAAGTAAATCAGTGAAATAAAGAATGGATGGGAGTGAGCTTCTGTGAAGGAAAATAAAACCATGCAAAAAAAAAAAAAAGAGAGAGAGAGAGAAGAGCAATGGAGAGGAAGTTGGGGGTCACTCAGTCAGCCGCCAGCCCTCTTTCTGTAGGAGCCCCGGGGCCTCGGCGTGAAGCTCTGACCTGGAATTCCAAATAAATAATTCCCTAAACCTCCCCACTGAGAGAGGCTCACGCACACTCCCACACACACGTATGGGAAGGGGGGTGCACCCGGCAAAATGCACATTTTCTCTAAATTCGTGGCTTATTTAAACTACTTTAGCAAGTATTTAATTTATTTGATCAGCGGAAACCTGATAGGTCTGCAAGGTAAAATACACACACACGCGTGCGTGTGCATGCATGCATAAAAGCACACACAATCACAGGTATTAATTCTCAAAGCTTAGTCCTCAGAGCAGCCTAAATCCTGCATGTGTGAATGGGAGCATAAGTTAATCTGCACCGAAAGGGTTTATCCTGTAACAAACAGACATGCAGAGTGATGCACAGAGCCGGAGTGAAATGTAAACGGGCTACGGTGGTTAAAACAGGCGATGTGCAAACATCTGTAACAAAGACACACTGATGATACTTGCGAGGGCTGTAAGCAAGATGGACTTCGCTGAACTCAAGCTTCAAATCAAGTCTCACTCAGAGGAAAAGCAGAGCTTGATAAAATAAAGAAAAAAATTATAAATTGGGTTTCATTCCTTTAGGCTCATTTTTCAGCAACAGCACAGGATATGAATTTGCAGTATCCTTTTGATATGCTTTATGAGGATTGATGCACACGCAGCAGACAGATATTTAACCTATATCCATAACCCTGAGCAAAATATCAGGACAGAAAACAGCGGCAAGTGTGTGCTGCCACAGTCTGCTAGGTTTCACTTAAATGGATCTCATATAGATTGCCCTGATCTTAAATGTACTTTGTTTCATATGAAAAAAGAAGCCATGAAAAAATTATGTACCCTTGTGGCAAGTATGTGGTCTGTGCTTTTTTTAGTCACTTCTATTGGTTATATATACTACGCCACAGGTGATGTAGATTACTACCCATGGCTGGTATATGATTTGGATTAATGAAGAACTGCACGATGTCTCATACTCTTTGCACACTCTTAAATTTTCTGTTTTGAATGCTTAAGTGTTTTCACACTAACAAGTATGACTTCTTACAGTGTGAAGTTCCCAGATGGTGTACTCACAACAGCCAAATAAAACTGACAGTGTAAACTTATTTGATTACACAGAGGACTGGGAGTGACCACCAAACAATATTGAGCCAGCAGAAGCAGCAGCATCATCAGCATATTGCAGTGCCAATGCTAGCTAGCTAACTAACATCAATAGATGTTTGGTTTTTTTTCAAGCACTGAATTTGTTTATTCATGTTAAATTATCACCTCATTATTAAAGAGTTTATTCTTGTGAGGTCATTAGCTTGACAAACCTCAAATTTTCGCAATGAGCAGGGGATGGCTGCACAATCGCAACGCTGCACTCGTCACTGCTAGCTGACGCACAGTTTTTTGTGTGCAATTTGACAGGAGCACATACTGAAACAGCATGTTTTTACTTTGAAGAACAAGCACATTGGTTGTTGACCATGGTTAACTTTTTTTGGACGTTACTTAGCACTGATTAGCGGGTTTCATGAGATGCGTCCATACCGTCTAGATGTCCATTGCTATCCAAGTTTCCTAGCGTTAGCTGTTATCAAAATGGATTTGACCAGTCTCATAGCAATGCATGCAGCACAGTTGTAGTTATTATGACTATGTTGGCATCTTTTGCGTCCCCATTTCCACAAAGAACAACAATGTCAAAATTGCTTGCTATTGGTCAACAATATTTCTTTTTTCAGTTGTCCTTGTTGGTGTGACTGCCTCAGGATGGAAAGTAAAGGAATGAAAATGGAATATTTTTTTCTGATATTGATTTTAAAGATACTTCTCTCATAGCAAATTTTCTAAACTTCTACAATAAAAATCTATAAATAACTGAGCTCATAAAAAAGTGCGCATTTACATTCTTTCAGCCTCTATCTTCCTCTAACTGTTCCAAGATTAGACGGAGGGCGGGTGTGTTTTGAGATGTTGTGAAATGTTTTCACCCAGTGTGCGTATCATATCACCAGAGTTTACACTGATTGAAATGAATACATAAATGGGAAGTTGTAAACTTAACACACCGTGGCATGTGTGCGACTTATCCATGCTTCCTCGCTGGACCATGACAAACCACATTAGAGGGAACATTAGAGGACATAGGGGGTCACTGTCATACACACACAGAGGAAAATAAAGAGGGGACAGACATTTTTGCCTTCAGACTTGAAAGCACGCGATTAGGTCATCGACCCAACTTCTGGACTCTGTCCAGCGCACACTCGCAAGAGCTCGTGTGCAGAAAAAGAAACTCAACGCTGCTGGTTTCTGACTGAAGGAGGCTTTTAATCTGCAGCAGACAGAGAGATTCTGGCGACGGAAATTAATGTTTTCTTTTCGGTCATCTCTATTTCAAGCAGCCCACCCCCTTCTCCTTCATTGTTGAGAAAACCTCCCAAAGGAGATGTGAGAATGCTAAACCAAAATACTACCAAACAAACCCTGTAGCCTCATATGTTTCTTTTCCACTGAATATCATGAAAACTTGTCCAAAAAAATTGCTCTGTGAGGTTTCATGTTTCTGTTCACATTTTCTTAAACACGCTATTTTGGGGGCTCTTTTAAACACTAGTTTATATCATCTCCTCTTGGCTTCTACTTTGTATTTCTTATGGTGTGATCTGCTGTTTAGGTTTGTCTGATTACTTTATGGTGCAAAAGGAAGATATTGTGTTACAGAAAAATCTAGGAAAAAGGCCAGTGAGCTAAAAAGGATTTTCTCAGCTGTACTCACACTTTATAGTGGGAAAACTTAGCTTATTTTAAAAATAAATAGTGTCCCAATTACATAGAGAACAATGCGACTCCTTCACAGTTCTTGTCTTCAACCTCCAAATTACAGCAAACATCGAATAAAGTAAATTTTCAGATTTAATAATGTTGATAATCTGACTTTGTCGAAGTAGTTTCTAATCAATTTCATTCACTTTCTGCTGTCACCTACTCGGGTATATATACATGTATATACAGTTTATACCTTCATATTCTTTAAATGTAACATTTTCATTTGATAAACTACAGCTGTCATAAAAATGTCCTATATTACAGTAAAATTTGCTTTATTCCCCCTAAAATGTGGAAGATATAAAAGTAAATGTACTAACTTAGATAAACCACTACCTATCTGTATCTCTTCCATGAACTACTGCAGCCAATTCCAAAGAATAAATCCAGCTTAACACCGAAGTGAACTTAGAGACTACCCATCTCCTCTGGTGTCCAGTTCCTTTAGTGGAATCATACTTTACTGCACTACAGTTTATAAGTTTTACTTTTATCTTGTGCCAAAATCTTGAGTGACTCCTTGTTTCTTTATATTTTGCCAGGAAAATGGGAAATAGGTGCAGTGATTTATTGAAACACATTTAAACAAAAATGAAAATATAATATATAAGGCAAACACAGTTTATACAATTAATAACAAAGTTGAAAGTCAATATTTGGTGTGACCACTTTTATTCTTCAGCACAGCCTGAACTCTGTGAGGCAGCTTTCTTGTCATTTCTTTAAGTAGACTTCAGGAATAGTTCTCCAGGGTTTGTTGAGGTTCGGGCTCTGGGGAGCCAGATCCGTGACTGATAGTGTTCCATTGTGTGATTTTTCTATCCAGGTATGTTTTTATTGCTGGCAGTGTGTTTGGGATTATTGTCGGGCTGAAAAATGAAGCCGTTGCCAATCAAACGTTCTCCAGATGGTACTGTATGGTGGATCAAAAACTGAAGGTGCCTTTCTGCTATCGTAAGTCCAATCAATGCACTCAATTAATCACTCTATCAGACCTGATCCCACTTGTTTTCAGTCCAGTTCTTGTGTAATTTGGCATACTTCAGTGGAGATAAACCCCTTCCTTAAGAATGAGACCATTTCTGATGAAGCTTCAGTGACAAGTCGATGGATCAGCTGAAGGTCTAGATGCATCTCTCAGCTCCTGTGTCAGGTCTTTGCTGGATTTTTTCCTGTCTTTTAAGGACATAGCTTTTAGATACTGTTCATCTGCTGTAGATACTTTTTTTGCTACTTCTTTTGTCCTCCACTTGTCCAGTTTCCTCAAATTTTTTAAGGACACGCTGCACACCACGCAGAGATGTTTTTGGCTAATAGCACTTTGGGAATCATCTTGTTGGTGCAAAAATACTGTTTTATGTCTGTTAGACTGTTATCATTGGCATTTTTTGAAGAAACATTGCTCTGAAAATGGTCAAGTACAAGGACTGGCCTACAAATAAGTAAAAAAGCAGCCGATATCTGAAGAAAAACTTTGAAAAACCTTCATAAATCTTGGAGAACTACTGCTCAAGAGCACTTTAAAAAAAATTACAAGAAAGTCTGGCTCCTTGGAAGCAAATATAGAGAAATTAATGGTGGTTTAAAACTTTTGCACAGCAGTGTAAGTCAATGTAAATCAAAGGGCAGTAAAAGCAATGCTTTTTTTTTAAGAAACCCAATTCTTCCAAATTGGCCAGGAAGGAGAATTTCACTGTACATGAGTGATGCGATGGTATGATGCAACTATTGCAGCTATAAAAGCTGCCATGTTACACAGTTTCTATTACTCCCCCGAGTACAGAAATCTTGGTCCATCAGTTGAATGTTGACAACCAGGCCCATTAAATTTAATAAGAATCGTAATCATGCTAGAACCTTTTTGCAGGCCCACATGCATAGATGCAGAGCTTCTCCCAGGAGAACATGCTGCAGAGCTCATTATAACCAGGAATGTACGTATGTAACAAGAAACAAATCTTTTCATTAATTTCTTAATTTATTCTGTTGATTTGTGGCTGATGCAAAGAAGCCCTTTAATCGCAATCGAGGATGATGGGAGATTCGACTACAACTTTAACACAACTGTGACGAGCTCCAGGACCCGCAGTTTGGAGCCAAGAAAATCAACCTGTGTTTCATCACACTTTCAGTGTTTTGATCAAGGCTCTTGCATGAGTGTGACCACATCCTCTATTTCACTCCTTCACTGGATATTTTGATCCACTTGCATTTCACTGTAGAAACACATACTGCAAAAACCCACAAACAAAAAAATTGTGCATGTGTTTGTGTGTGTGTGTAATTTTGATACGAGCATTCCAAAGACGTCCAAACATCAAAGTCTTTTTCCTCCAACGCAGCGTCATCATTTGGAGGGAACTTAGGGAGGAAATCAGGGAGTAAGAAGGAAAAAATGGAAGGCAATAAGGTTCACAAGTTCAGACCTCTGTTTGCTCGAACATGTAAAAGAACCAACTGCGGACAAATGGACGGCCGCATCTCCACTATAATAAAGCTTGTTTGTCATTTTGCATTGTTATTGGGGTTGGAGTGTAACAAACGGATGTAAAAACAGGAAATTTTGTGAGATATTCTTTGTGAAGACAGTTGAAGACTGTAATTGCTGATGGCTTTGGGAAAAGACATGAAACTTAACTCAGGAGATGCCGACTGGGATCCCACTCAACCTGAAGAATGACGGGTTTTTGCAAATATACATCTGCATTATTTTAATACATTTTACGGTAATAAACTGTATATAGAGATTATTGTGGCAGCAGCACAAAAACAACAGTATTCAGCTGACAGCATTATACTTTAAATCCTATATTTTATACAACAGTATTACTGCAATACTTTATATGTTAGATGCTATTACAGTAAGTACACTGTAAAATAACGGTTTCACACATTTAAGGGTGATTTTTCATGTCTAATGCTGACTTTGTAATTGATGATGCAGCAATTAATCATAATGCAGCAAACATATTTTATTATGATTCAGTTAACTCAGTTAAAACTGGCTGCCATCCTCCATGCTGGTTGAATAGCCCAAGCATCTGTGGAGTAATCCTTTTAGGAATATGGATAGCCTGCTCGCAGAGTCTTGGGAGTGCTGATAGCAAAGGTACGATTGCCTTCGGTTCTCAGTCGAGAGCATCCCGCACAAGAATTTCAGGGATGTAATTTCAACAGCTTGCATCATTAAGGTGAAAGAAAAAGTGCTCCTCCTGTTCTTTATTAAAGGATTTGCAGCAAAGCCCCAAAGTGTTATTGCTGTTATAAACACTTCAGTGTGGAACACATTTGGTCAAAAAAAAAAAAAAAAGAATTGCTGACTCCTGGCTCAGAGCCATGACCCGTGTCAACTCCCCGCCTTGTATGGTTCACAGCGTAAGCAAAGGCAAACATGTGAAGCAGTTTAAATGCTTCAGAAAACATGCAACACAAACACCTTTTAATTACATATTTCACATACCTTGTGGGTGATTCTATCACAGTGCATCACAGTAATGTTTGATAGGCAATTCTACCAAGTAGCCAACAAAATGCTGGGCTCCTAGTGACAGTTATATTTCATCATTAACATTAGATAGTGCTGTAAATGTTACCTTTAAAGGAAAGATTCTCACTCTTTCTCCACCTTTTGTTTCATGGCGTTTTAATAGGTGACTATTGAAGTATCACTTTAATTTCTGTTGATACTTTTCAAATAAGTCATTCTTCCATGTGTCTAAACACCTTTTGATATTATAATTTACAGCTGTGAAAAGTAGATTTTCATGTTCCTGTGAAAAAACAAGTATACCCAATGATTCAGTAGCCTGTAGAACCACATTTAGCAGCAATAACCTGAAGCAATCATTTTCTGTATGACTTTATCAGTGGAGGAATTTTGGCCCACTCTTCTTTGCAACATTGCTTAATTTCATTAAGGTTTGAGGGCATTTGTTTATGCACAGCTCTCTAAATCCTGCCACAGAGTTTCAGTTTGTTTGCAGTGTTTACTTTGACTGGACCATTGCAACACCTTGATTCTTTTCTTTTTCAGCCATTCTGTTGTAGATTTGCATGGGCTCATTGTCATGTTGCATGACCCAATTTCAGCCAACCTTTATCTGTCGTACAGATGGCCTCACATTTGACTCTAGAATACTTTGATATGCGGGATACGGGATATGCTTGGATGCCCACTCTTGGGAAGATTGCAGCATTGCATTAAGACTCATCTGAATGCTCCAGACCAGCAAACTGACAAAATCTCTACTTTCATAGAAGTGGTTGGTCTTGCTGATGATCAGTTAATCAAGTGCATTTGATTAGCAGCAGCTGGCTGCTACTTACCCTCTTAATTTCCACTGAAGCATTAGGAGTGTACTCAGTTTTTCACAGGATTGCATAGAGTTCTGTGAAAACCTTCTTTTTCACATGACTGTATATCAGGAATGGTTTGAGATGCAAAGCAATTCCCACATAATCAGAGTATAACATCAAGACAAATAAATTTCTGTTATGTTGATCTGGTCAGTTCAGTGGCAGAGGGGGATATTGATTAGTTTCAGCTGCTTTGGTGTTAATGAAATTAACAACAGGTGCACTAGAGGGGCAACAATGAGACAACCCCCAAAACAGGAATGGTTTTACAGGTGGAGGCCACTCACATTTTTCCCTCCTCATCGTTATTGACAGGTTTTTTTCACTAGTTTTGCATTTGGCTAGGATCAGTGTCACTACTGGTAGCATGAGGTGATACCTGGACCCTACAGAGGTTGCACAGGTAATCAAACTCTTCCAGGATGGCACATCAATATGTGTCATTGCCAGAAGGTTTGGTGTCTCAAGAGCACGGAGGAGATTTCAGGAGACAGGCAGTTACTCTAGGAGAGCTGGTCAGGGCCGTAGAAGGTCCTTAACCCATCAGCAGGATCGGTATCTGCTCATTTGTGCAAGGAGGAACAGGATGAGCACTGTCAGAGCTACAAAATGACCTCACTGGTGTGAATGTCTCTGACCAAACAATCAGAAACAGGGTGGCCCAAGAGCCAGACGTGCTCCTGTGGACCCTGTGCTCGCTGCTTGGCACCATGGAATCTGATTGGCATTTGCCACAGAATACCACAACTGGCAGGTCCACCACTGGCACCCTGTGCTTTTCAGAGATGAGAGCAGGTTCACCCTGAGCACGTGTTTAAATGCCCAGCTTTACAGCAGAAATAGGTTCGTCACGTTTACAGCCCAGTACAGAAAATGGTTTTGCTCTCTGTAGCTAGAGTAACAACTACCATGTGACAGTGAATTAAAAAAAAAAAATTAACTATTTAAATTGTATTAATGCTTAAAATAATGAATAATTAGGCATATGGCTGGTTTGAGTTACATGTAAGTGAACATTTGCAGTAAATTCAACTAATGGAACTAGACCTCCTTCCTGTGTTTGTGGTGTTGGTGCCTTTTAGAAGACCATGAGTAAAATTCTAGTATTATTTTATTAATAGTTTAGGACTAATTAGCAGTTCTCTGTATTTTTGTGATACCTTGCTAACCTAGTGCTGATAATTAGCACTGACACTGGGGCTGTGTCCATCTTTAATGTACAGTCTATAGTATAAACCTAAATGTTTTGTATTATTTTTGTATTAACGTTTTGTATTTCTCACAGTTTATTCAGGTCACACAGGCAACCCATAATCCCAGATAAGTTAAAACCTCAACCTGCAGTGAGAGGGGCTCATCTTCCAGGGCCTTTGAATGTTATGGTATGGTATTTAATGGCAATGTCTTGTTAAGCTACTTTAATCTGAACCAGTGTGGGACACCCTTAATGACCATCAAAGTTAGAGACAGATTTACTGATTCTAAGAACACAAATAAATGGCTGGTTATCAAAATGTGTTATTCTAGTTCTTCTCTGAGCGCTCAGTACTCTGACATAGTTTAGTGATGGTGCATAAACACAAATCAGTATGTGGGCCTTCCGAGAATTTTAAGAATGGTAACAAATTACATGTAAGTAGACATAATTTTTCCAGAAGATAATCAAGAGGTAAAATACAATGACATATTAATAAACACTAAAACTGCGCTACTTCCTCACTTCACATTCTTTTGGTAGAGCTCATAAAGGAAGCCAACTTATTTTATTTTTTTTTTTTTTTTGCATATCTGAAAGCAACTACAACACTTTAATGCTCCCAGTGTCCTTAAAATTCACAAGCAGTCGGAAACAGAATATTCAAATGGGAATTCTCCTCATCTAAAAGTTCTCATGACAAGAGTTCAGTAACACTGAGGGGAAAAAACTGTGGCTACATTTGTGCAAATATAAGCACCCACAATTGTGTATCGTCACTTTTGGATGCTTATAACATGAGACTTTACTGCAAACACCACTTTTTATTGTCTCCTTATTTAGATTAGTCTACTCTTGGGGGCTCAAGCAAGCAGATTTTTTTTCCCATTTTCCTTCACTTTCCCACTAACCCCGCCATGTGTTACAAGCTCAGGCTGTAATCGTGCATGCAACATTTTGATTACAGTTATGAATGTTAATCACCAAAAGGCAAAGCTTTGACCTCAGAGGCCCAGTGTTAAGTTGCTTTAAGTCCTCTGTTATCAATCATTTAGTAACATTTTTTTCATGCTAAGTCTCTCCTGTAAAGCATTAGGGTAAGTGGGGCTAAAATTAGAATCTACAGTGTCAACAATCTGGAGCCCCATAAACAAGCAAGATTAAATTAGCCGACCACTGTTTCCTCTCTGAGCCTTTGCGCGCATGCATCTGTGTGCGCGTGCATGGAAACCTACTGCAGTGCACACATAGGTTCAGTGTGTGTTTCAAATGCTAAACTTTCAAATTCCAATGTCTCAACGTGCCTTTAAAAACCTACACCGTTGTTTTACTCATGCTATTTTGCAAGAACATGTGTTGATACAATGTCCAATTTTGGAGTCCATAACTCCACGATGAGGACCACATCCAGTTACTGACCCCCCCACTACTGTAATAACACAAAGGGTACTGCCTGATGATTTTTTTTTTTTTTTGTATCATCGCTCTTTCAACATCAACAACCTGGCCATGGAAAAATGTGACTGTTAAGCAACTGTGGCCAATATAACTGCCAGGCTTTGCTTCACTTTGTCCATGTTTCACCCTTCCATTCCTTCTCTCTCTTCCTCTCTGTCCATATCTCCCTCCTTAAAAAGGCATAGCACGAGACCAGTCTGCACAGGTTGCCCTGTTCACATGCATACGCACTCACTGGTACACGTGCAAATGATTTAAAGTGGGATCTCTATCTGAGCAAATGCTTGAACTTTGAATAGATAGCATTGCATGAAGTGGCACCTGTATTTACATCACTGATATTACAATGCTGTTTTTTATATATATATATATATATATATATATATATATATATATATATATATATATATATATATATATATATATATGTCAACATCAATGTTCTTCTCATAGACTGTATATAAAAGAAGGATGCATCCATCCTGACGTCACCAATTGGTTTATAAAGTCTCATTATGAAGCCTTAACTTGAGTATTCTGGCCACACCCTCCTTCTTTTTTGTAAATCAGACATCACAAGAGAGGGGTAAATCTACAACAAAGGTCCACCCCAAAAAGCAGACCATCTTAACGCATATTTAATGCTTTACAAAATAATCATCATGTTGTACTTATAGGGACTTGGAACTAAGTATTGACACCAAAGCCTCATTAGCAAAATGTTATCTGATGCCATAAGTGAAGCAATGAAATGAGCCATTTTCTCTTTGACTTCTATAAAGGCTGACTACCGTTTGCAACCAGAAGAATCGCCCCCTACTGGCCATTAAAAAAGAATACAAGTTTGAAACATCTCTATACAGGCCTCACTTTACAGATCGGGAGGGTCCGTCCATATTTTATATACCATCTATGGTTCTACTCAGTCTAAAAATGTTTTTATAAAGTGTAGCTCTATGACAGTTTTCTCTTGGTTATGTCATAGTGAGGTCATTTTAAGGGTATCTGATTCATCAATCAAACATTCAAAAGAAAATTTGCATTATAAACTGGAGGCATGGACCATGTCAATTGCACGATGCAAATTTAGGGTCCAGTGTGTTTAGAACTTACCTGACCCATACTAGAGACACCCATACTAGAGACACCCACTAGAGATGGAGACACTAGTGCATTTGATTAGCAGTGCCTGGCTGCTGCTTACCCTCTTAATTCCCATGGAAGCAGTGACTGTATGTACCGACAGATCGATGATTCATTCCTTTGCCATTCCTCGTAATTGGGTAAAAGTTCCTTTTATTAAAAAAAAAAAAATAGACAGGACTGCATCATAGTTCTGTCATAAATAGTGCTTGATTTTGGATTACAACTGCATCCAACACCTATTAATGATTTCATTAAGCTATGATTGCATTTGGCATGTGTGAAAAAACAAGCTAATTTCAACTTTTCCTTCATTTAATATTTCTCTTGCCTGCCAGGGTTGTGCCTCAGCCAAATCGTGCTCTCAGGTCGATACCAACATGGGCAGAAATTACAGGGGGAATGAGGATCCTCTTTTTCTGGGAAAAACTGTTTTGCTCTCCTCAGTGCATCATTGTGAATATTCAGGGTTCTCACGTGACATCGTGCACACATTGCTCAAACATTGTCCATCATAGTCACGCACACCTCTGGCAAAGGCAAAAATGTGTATTCCTCAACTGGTTGGTGAGTGGTTACTGCCTGTCACTGGTGAAATTGGTTGCAAAGAGGGTGCTTTGCTTTGGCACTAGCTGATTGCCGCAGTTGCCTGTAGTTTGCATAGAAGATGGAGACTTGTCTGAAAACATTCACAGACTATTTACTGAGCAGTTGTAAAATTTAAAGAAGCGTGACGGAAACAGGAAAAGAAGGATTTTCGCTGTCAAAGTAAAAACTGTGCTTCAGCACTGCAGCCAACACATTTCAAAAGGCACAAATTTTATTTTGAAGCCAAACAACCTCCAGTCCTGTTTTGTGTCACACTTTTCACACTCTAACGACCGCTCAGAGATTAGTTGTTGAGTCCTTGCAGACAATTTGGCATCTTCCATGCAAACTGTGTGCAACTGCAGCAATCTGTTGCCAACGAAAGTAATCTAAAGGAGGCTTTTGGTGCAGCACCCTTTGCAATCAATATTGCCAGGCAACCTTCAGCAACAATTTGCCAGTCGGTTGGGGAATGCACATTTTTCCCTCATGGTTGCAAGATGGTCACAGACTGGTCTCTAGCTGTGACTGTGAATTTGGCCTGTGTGTCTGGGGCCTTGTTCACTCACCCCCTATAGAGTCATGTATCTGAAATGTTGGATAAGCTAACATCATGTGCCTGTAAAACCTAAATAACTTGACTGGTTACACTTTATCTGAGAATTTTACTTCACGCCCGTCAGTGTTTGACACATCCCAGCAGACCAGTAACACTTTCTTGGCTCTGTATTTTTACAAACACTCTGAGGTGCAATAACTTTGGTCCAGATTGCGCTAATGACTCCATACTGATGGCCTCATGTTGGCCTCAGTCGGAGGAGGGGGTTGCAACTGAAGCAGACTTACAGTGGTGGGAAACGCCACTGAATGAGAACTTCGAGACATCTCACAGAGGAGGAGAGGGAGGAAAGGAGAGCGTGGATGCCTGTGCGAGTGTGAGAAAGAAAGAGGAGGCATGCTGCAAGAAAGTGAAAACAGAGAGCGAAGCTGGAGCTGCTCCTTTTAATAGGAAATGATGAGAGAGCCGTTTGATGGCTGCATGCTTTTGACCCTGTGACTGTTCGCAGTCGTGAGAACCAAGTCCCCGGCCGTGTGTCCTTAAGCTCCTCACATCAACACCCGCACACACACGCGCACACGCACACACACACACACACACACACACACACACACACACACACACACACACTTACACTCTATGCAAAATGCAAGCAAAATATTCAGAAAAGGAGACTAAGTGCTCAAAAGAGGCAGGAAAATTATACCTTTCCAGAGTGCAGGTGGACTCGTGCCAACTATGCCCCACACACACACACACACACACACACACACACACTTATAATAAGTATGTTTTGGTAAGGATTTCATACACTGCCTGCCCCCTTATTCACACTCAGTTTGACATCTATATGAAGACAAAAGCCCAACGAACCCAATGATGACAACAGTAGGAGGGAAAAATCTATCGACACTCCATTGCACCTTTTGTTGGAATGATTTAATCCTCAAAGCTCCATAAGACTTTCTTTAGCTCTCCCGGGATAAGGTGTGACTCACAAAGACTTAAAACACAGTAATGACCATGTGGCCAAGGAAGGGGGAAAAAAATCCAGGTGGGAGAGGTGGACAAGAGCTATCCCTTCCCACAGTTAATTACCCATGTGCCCTTGGGCCAGACCAAAGGAAAAAAAAATGCTGTTTCTAGGCTGAAATGGACAGGCTGGTTTGGTACTGTGGGGCTTCCAGGTGCAGATGTCAGCGCTGGGTTAAACACTCCCTCTTTAAACCCCATAAATCTTTGAGTTAGGGCTCCACCTCAGGTCATGATGTCTGACTCACACACAGGCGACTGCTTGAGTCCAAGACTTAAACATTTACCCCCCCCCCCCCCCCCCCCCCCCCCCCCCCCACCACCACCCACGCCCCAGCAGATGTCTCTTATAGCATTCACTGTATTTGTCTTGCTTCCTTATTAGAGTATGGAAAAAAATTTTCTAATTGTTCCATGAGCTCTCATATAGGTTGGAGTGCACCTAAATCTTCTATATAAATCTGATATACAGCGTATGCATTCAGGATTCTGTTTTGCTTGTTTAACATAACAACTGCAGCACGCAGCATAAGCCCTCATAACCACAAAAAACCACGAAAGAGAACCGTGTCTCCCTGGAAGGTTTACCTCTGATTTCCACACGACGTAAGCGTGAGAGCTGGACGGCTGCACTTTCTTCTGGAGCCACCTCCGCGGGGAGAACAGCGTGCCGGTGCTCCCTGATGGCGCCGCACCGGGTCCACGCACCATAAACGGTAAATCCCCGGCGGTATTCCTTTTGGCACGCTTAACTATGTCATAGTCAAAGTGGAAGTTGGAGGATGGGGAAACATCAAAAGGTATCGAAGGAGAAGAGATTGAAGGGGTTATGGGTTCCTTTAGGGCCGGAATCTTTGTGCGTAAAGTAGGTTTCACAGCCAAGCGCTCCGCAGACGCACCTGCGTCTGCAGCCGCGCCGCTCACTCCATCGCTCCCGGCACCGCAATGTCTTATGATAGCGGGGTCCAGGCTGCGGGTTTGACGTAGCCTCCGTTTGGTTATGGCTTTGGAGGCAGGAGATGAGCAGGAGAAGACGCTGTTTAGAAGTCCTTGAGCGGCTGACATGTCTCCTAATGTTTAGATCTCACATTAGCGCTGCTCAGCAAAGCTTCCCAGCAATTAAAAGTTCAGTGCTGCCCCATTAAAGGGACGTTCTGGGTGGACGAAGAGCTGGATAATGATGCATTTGAGTGGAGACGCTGCGCGATGCAGAGAAAGTCTTCCTTTCCTCTTCTGTGTTCCTCTGCACGGTGATTATTCCTGTGCTGGAGCGGAGCGAGAAGGCTAGAGGGGAGAGTGCGCTCAGGGGGTGGGGTTCAGAAAATCTGAGACGAATGCCTTCTCACTTATTTGCTTAACAATCAATTTGATGTTTGGTGTTAATTTAATACATAATTTGGATTTTGTTTTTAACTCACATGGATGAGTTCGCAAAGTCAGCTCCACCTCCACAAGATGACCAGTTGGTGAGCCCCGAGCTCCGCTGTAAAAGTGCGCCTAGAAAAGTATCATTTTAACCTCAGTCGTAGTTGAATTGCACCACTTTTTTGCACGCTGTCATCAAATGTGAGTCAGATGACTTTATGTAATTAGTAAGCCCATTTCCACAGGGGTAATTAAGGCAAGGACAGACAATCATCAGACAGGAAGGAGGTCATGCATAGAGATAGACATGATTTAGCTGGGGATGAGTATTAATCCTGGTCTCCTATTAATCCACCTTGCTGTCTGGGAATAATAGACCTATCAGCAAAGGCTGCAGGGTGCTATTATTAGCCAAACAATAAGTGAGCCAGGATTAATAGGCCCGTTCCTTTTTTTATACACCTGTGCATGAGACATTTGTTTACACAGATGCCCAAAGAGGACTTAAACTGGCTGTGTGTGTGTGTGTGTGTGTGTGTGTGTGTGTGTGTGTGTGTGTGTGTGTGTGTGTGTGTGTGTGTGTGTGTGTGTGTGTGTGTGTGTGTAAGAGACAGAGAAAGCAGAAGCATGTGTGGCCCCGTGTGTGAAAGTATGGGAAAAATGAAAAGAGACAGCAGGAGTCTGGGGAGGAGGGTGTCTCCCGGCTGATAAAGGAGCTTATGAAGCTGCACTGCATGAGACACACACACACACACACACACAAAGAACAGCGTGACATGACACTGATAACAGCTGAGATAGATTTGACCCTTCTAAAAACAGTCTGGGGGGATGGGAAGCAGGCTGAACAAGAACACACCAGCCCTAATTAGAAGAATACACGGTGCATTCTGCATTAGTTCATAAGTCTGTTTGATCATTTGCAAAATCTCTGTCTTTTAACCTGTTTGTTCTTCACCCATCTCACCAATCATTCATCTGATCCGCTTCAGAATTTGTGGTTGCACTCATAGGGACTCTAGTAAGCGCAGTGCATAGTTTGAGGTCATTCAGATTAGCCGTCCTTGTATTTTGGCTAAAAGTGTTCTCAGTTACTAGCATCTCCTCTGCAGTGACTGCTGCCTGCTCCACTCTGTGTGTAGGGGGCGTGGCACATGCTACCTTTGAGAGGACAGTCACTGACATTAATGCATTCCCAAGTCTCTCACCCCTAGGTTTAACAACTAACCCTAACCTTAATGTAATTCAAACTTTAACCTTAAAAGAAAAATCAACTTTTAACCCTCTGACAGCCTTTTAAAGGACCGTGACAACCAAAATATTGCAACTTTTACAGGGCTTCACAGGTCAGACTGTCTAAAATTCGAACTGGTTCTTAGAGAAGATAGCTGGACATGTTTTTATTTTCATGTTATGCACTTTGGTTTTTTTTGACACATGACTTGAATGAGCATTTTTTTTTTAGAGAAACTTGGAACATGCCTGCTCTGCACAGCCACACTGTCATAACCCAGGGAGGGCCGGCCTGTGTTTTTTGTGTGTGTGAGTTGTTGGCTGTCCAGCAGAGATGGAGAGGGGTTTCAGGCGTCTCCACCTCTGGGCAGATACGTGGGCGTGGCTCCACCACACCTGTGATGGATCAAGGCATCAGGTGGAACTACTTAAGCTGCCAGCGGACATTCACTCGTCGCTGGATCATTGACTACTTCCAAGTTAGTGTCGGCTCCTTCAGTGACTTCCTGTCGTGTATTCCCAAGCTTACCTGTTTTTTCGCTGTTCGCCTTCCCCAGATCTCCGTGTCGGCTCCTGCCTTCGCTCCCTGAAAATCCTGCTCTCCGCTCGCCACGCCGTTCCACGCCGTGCCACCGCTGATCCTCGGGACCTTTCCACCTGCCTGCTCACTCACCTGCCTGGCCTCTCCTCCCCCCCTTGGCCTCTCTGCTCGCCGCTCGCCACCAGCTGTTTCCCACAAAATCCCCGGACCTGCTTCCCTTCACACATTCTCACTGTAAATAAACTTGCACTCTGCTCTCATCAATTACCGCCTGTGTGTCTTCTCCATCTCAGTTGTGACAGAATGATCCAGCCACAATCGGACACCGCGGAGGCTGATCCCATCAGCAGGACTTTGGCCAACCAGGAAGAGACCCTCCAGCGCCATGACCACATGCTTCGCCTGATCACAAGCCACCTCAGTGCTACCACTCAACACCTGGCTGACTTACGGGGTATGTTGGAACCCACGGTGTTATCTGCCATGCCTCACCAGCCCGATTCATCTGCCCCGCCGCCGGCACCGTCGGTAGTGTCAGCCTCCGCATCCGAAGCCACCGGAACACCGGAGAAAGCCCTGCCCACTCCTGAGGTATTCCATGGTGAGCTAGGGAAGTGTGGAGGATTTCTAACTCAGTGTTCACTAGTTTTCAGACAGCAAAGACTCGCCTACGCTTCAGACTGCGCAAAAATTGGATTTATGGTCAACCTGTTCCGGGGACGGGCGTTGGAGTGGGGGCACGCTGTTTTACGAGGTAACCCCGACCTGTCTTTCCCCACTTTCCTGTCTCGCTTTAAGGAAGTTTTTGACAAGGGATCCTGCCCCGAGGCTGCGGCTCAGAGATTGGTCAATCTGCGGCAGGGCAGACAGCGTATGGCGGATTTTTCCGTGGACTTCCGCATTCTCGCCGAGGAAGCCGGCTGGGAGGAGAGAGCGCTCAGAGGAGTATTTTTGAATAGCATTAGTGACGACCTCAAATATGAACTTGCAACCCGCGATTTACCTCTTTCTCTGGAGGCGGTAATTTCACTGTGTATTCGGCTAGACGATCGCCTGAGAGCTCGGCGGACCCCGGGCAACTACGACTCCCAGCATGCCTTTCACCGCGCTGCTTCCGGTGACCGGAGAGGATCCCCGGAGGATGACGCCAGGCGCACGGCGACTCCTGGTGGCGCGGAGGAGCAACCCATGCAGCTTGGACGGGCCAGATTGTCTGCTTTGGAACGACGACGGAGATGGGAGGCAGGGGAATGCATGTATTGTGGCAAGATGGGTCACTTCATCGCTTCCTGTCCTGTTCGCCCAAAAGGTCGTGTCCGTCAGTAAAGGTGGGGGTACTGGCGGGCCAACTTAACTCTTGTTCCTCCCTGCCGAGATTCACGCTCCAGGCAAAGCTTGTGCTTCCCTCCGGTTCCCACACGGCGTTGGCATTAATAGATTCTGGGGCTGAGCAAAATCTTATGGATTCCGCCCTCGCCCAGCAGTGGGATGTTCCATCCATAGCCTTGCCCACTCCGCTCCGGGTCTCGGCACTGGACGGCGCTGCTCTCTCTGTTATCACTCACAAGACCCAGCCACTCTCCCTCACCCTGTCGGGTAACCATTCAGAACAGTTGTCATTTTTTCTTTTTGATTCACAACAGACTCCCATCGTCCTTGGCTTTCCGTGGTTACAGTTGCATAACCCCCATATCAATTGGACAACTCGAAGCATCGCAGGGTGGAGCGAGCGGTGCCACCAGCATTGTCTCCGGTCCGCCACGCCCTCTGTTAACCGCTCGTCCACGCCCAGGGGGGAGACAAAATCCGATCTGTCTGGGGTGCCCTCAGCCTATCACGATCTGGCTGAGGTGTTCAGTAAGGACCGGGCCGTCTCTTTGCCTCCTCACAGACCCTACGATTGCGCCATCAATCTCGTGCCTGGGGCTCCCTATCCATCCAGCAGACTCTACAGCCTTTCTCAGCATGAACGGGACGCCATGGACCGGTATATTACCGAAGCCCAGGCAGCTGGCCTCATTCGGCCGTCCACTTCTCCCATGGCCGCTGGATTCTTCTTCGTGTCAAAGAAAGACAAGTCTCTCCGCCCCTGTATTGACTACCGGGGCCTCAATGCTATCACTGTTCGTAATAAGTATCCACTGCCACTCCTCACCTCCGCTTTTGAGCTCCTACAGGGGGCGACCGTCTTCACTAAACTGGACCTCCGGAACGCCTATCATCTCGTTCGCATACAAGAAGGAGATGAATGGAAAACAGCTTTCAACACCCATCTCGGTCACTTCGAGTACCTCGTGATGCCCTTCGGGTTGACCAATGCCCCGGCAGTGTTCCAGGCCCTCGTTAACGACGTCCTTAGGGACTTCATTAACCACTTTGTGTTCGTTTACTTGGATGACATCCTGATTTTCTCTCCCTCGTTGCAGGAGCACAGGAAGCACGTTCGGCTGGTGTTGCAGCGGCTGTTGGAGAACCGGTTGTTTGTGAAAGGAGAGAAGTGCGAATTTCACGTTGAGTCTGTCTCCTTTTTGGGTTACATCATTGGAAAGGGGCGACTGGAAGCTGACCCGGTTAAGGTACAGGCGGTTCTGGATTGGCCCGAGCCATCGGATCGGAAACAGCTACAGCGTTTTCTCGGATTCGCTAATTTCTATCGCCGCTTCATTAAGGACTTTAGCACCATCACCCATGCTCTTACTTCTCTCACCTCTCCCAAGTTGCCTTTCAGGTGGACCTCGGCTGCGGCTGGTGCTTTCTCTTTTCTGAAGAATCGGTTCGCCTCCGCTCCGGTTCTCATCCAGCCTGACCTGTCCAGGGCCTTCGTGGTGGAGGTGGATGCTTCCGACGTGGGAGTGGGGGCAGTCCTTTCTCAACAGGCCACAGGTGGCCTTCGACCCTGTGCTTTTTTTTCCCGTCGCCTCTCGCCAGCTGAGCAGAACTACGATGTGGGGGATCGGGAACTGTTGGCCATCAAGTTGGCTTTGGAGGAATGGCGGCACTGGCTGGAGGGCGCGACCCATCCATTCCTGGTGTGGACGGACCACAAGAATCTGGCATATCTCCGGTCCGCTAAGCGCCTTAATGCGCGACAAGCCAGGTGGGCCTTGTTTTTCACTCGCTTCAACTTCACCATCTCCTACAGGCCTGGGTCACGGAATGTGAAGCCCGACGCCTTATCTCGACAATTCTGCTCCTCGGACCACTCTGTCCAGCCGGAGTTTATCGTGCCTCCCTCCTGCGTTGTCGGCACCCTCACCTGGGAGATCGAGTCCGCCGTTCGAGCGGCTCTCCAGGCCGAACCAGACCCTGGCACCGGACCCCCCAATCGCCTCTATGTGCCCTCCCAGGTTCGGGCCCGGGTTCTGCAGTGGGCACATACAGCTAGATTCACCTGTCATCCCGGAGCTAATCGCATGGTCTCCTTTCTCCAGCGCTATTTTTGGTGGCCCACGCTGATCAAGGAGACCCGTGAGTACGTGGCAGCATGCAGTGTCTGTGCACAGAATAAACCATTGTTGTCTTCTCCCTCTGGTCTCCTTAGGCCGCTGCCTACTCCCAAGCGACCATGGTCCCACATAGCGCTGGACTTTATCACTGGCCTCCCTCCTTCAGAAGGGAATACCGTTGTCCTGACCATCATAGACCGTTTTTCCAAGGCAGCTCACTTCATCGCCTTGCCCAAGCTTCCTTCCGCCCTGGAAACAGCACAACTCCTGACCAACCATGTCTTCCGACTACATGGAATTCCTGAAGATATAGTGTCCGATCGGGGGCCCCAATTCACATCCCGGGTGTGGAAGGCGTTCTGCGAATCCCTCGGAGCTAAGGTGAGCCTCTCCTCTGGTTACCATCCACAGACCAACGGCCAGACCGAACGTGCCAACCAGGAGTTAGAGGCAGCTTTGCGGTGCGTGGCATCTTCCAATCAGGCCACCTGGAGCTCTCATCTACCTTGGATTGAGTACGCGCACAACTCTCTCTCTTCCACCGGCACGGGCATGTCCCCGTTTGAAGCTGCTCAGGGTTTTCAACCACCTCTCCTTCCTGCCATCGAAGAGGACCTCACCATTCCCTCAGTCCAACATCACCTTCGTCGCTGTCGTCGGGTATGGAAGGCCACCCACGCTGCTCTTCTCCGGACCAAAGAGCGGAACAAGCGGATTGCTGATCGCCACCGGACCCCTGCACCAGACTACCAGCCGGGTCAGCAGGTATGGCTGTCCACTAAGAATGTTCCAGTGCGTGTGGAGTCTCGGAAGCTCGCTCCAACCTTCCTTGGGCCGTTCGAGATTGAGTCTATTGTCAATCCTGTGTCTGTCTGTCTAAAGTTGCCTCGTAACATGCGCATCCACAACGTCTTTCATGTTTCGCAACTCAAACCTGTCTCCTCCAGTCCTTTGTGCCCCCCGTCTGGTTCTCCTCCCCCCGCTCGGATTATTGACGGCCAGCAGGTCTACACTATCCGTCGCCTTATGGACGCACGTCGCCGTGGGCGCGGTTACCAGTTTTTGGTGGACTGGGAGGGCTACGGTCCTGAGGAACGGTCCTGGGTGTCCCAGGCTAACGTCTTGGATAAAGGCATGGTGCGGGACTTCCGGAGACGGTATCCAGAGAAGTTTCGGTCGCCTGGAGGCTCCCGTTGAGGGGGGGGTACTGTCATAACCCAGGGAGGGCCGGCCTGTGTTTTTTGTGTGTGTGAGTTGTTGGCTGTCCAGCAGAGATGGAGAGGGGTTTCAGGCGTCTCCACCTCTGGGCAGATACGTGGGCGTGGCTCCACCACACCTGTGATGGATCAAGGCATCAGGTGGAACTACTTAAGCTGCCAGCGGACATTCACTCGTCGCTGGATCATTGACTACTTCCAAGTTAGTGTCGGCTCCTTCAGTGACTTCCTGTCGTGTATTCCCAAGCTTACCTGTTTTTTCGCTGTTCGCCTTCCCCAGATCTCCGTGTCGGCTCCTGCCTTCGCTCCCTGAAAATCCTGCTCTCCGCTCGCCACGCCGTTCCACGCCGTGCCACCGCTGATCCTCGGGACCTTTCCACCTGCCTGCTCACTCACCTGCCTGGCCTCTCCTCCCCCCCTTGGCCTCTCTGCTCGCCGCTCGCCACCAGCTGTTTCCCACAAAATCCCCGGACCTGCTTCCCTTCACACATTCTCACTGTAAATAAACTTGCACTCTGCTCTCATCAATTACCGCCTGTGTGTCTTCTCCATCTCAGTTGTGACACACACTGGGGACAAGCAGAATCATAAATATACAGCGACTGTATGCTTATAGCTACCTTTTTTTCATAACAGTAACTTGAGGCATGTTTTGGGGACATCTGTAAATTGAAGCTACAAAAACAGCAAGATTTTTAAAAATCCACTGCAGAAGTTTCTCTAGTGGCCACTTGAGGCTGCCTTCAAAAGCGTGTCAAACCCCATACACTCCCACATTAAAATGCCTAACTTAACAGCATTAAATAAAAGCATGGTCACAGCCTGGTACAAAAACTGTTTTGGCCTCCATGTAAGTAAATAAATTATTTTCTTCTACAGCTATAATATATAGCGTATAATAATTACTGCAGTCATGCTAGCAAGGCTTAAGCTTAAGGCCGCGGTTGCTTTGATTGGCAGGTCAGTAGCTGCTCGCTAGGCCTCACTTCCACTAATTCGAGTCACTGAGCTGGACCTCCCCACTGTGCTTGTGCTACTGGTGCCTCTTGGAGCATTTTAATGGAATTTTCTGTGTGGTATAGCCCACCCAAGAAGTGTTCAGTTATGGTGAGTGAAATTCTAGTATTGTTTAGCACTAATAATAATCAGATATGAGTGTCTGTGGGCTGGCATCCATTTTTATACACTAGTAGAAGGAGCATTGTTGCCCTGAACATACAGCTTGTGTATTTGTGACTGCTTCCAAAAGCAACAGGAATATATGTATCACTGAGAAGTTTAAAGCAATCCTTGATTTTTCCCCTTTTTGATGTGTTCAAGCTCTTGATCATAGTCTCAAGGAAATCTGGGAATCGTTGCGCTCGTGTTACAATTATGTAACCGTGGAGGACATTTCATTTGAAACTCATTTGACACAACTGTCAAAATATGTGCATTCAGGGGTCAAAGGGAATGGGAGGAAATTAACAGGGCTACTCATCAGTCAGTTGTGCTCAGCGTTATATACACGCTGTCCATATTTGGTCTACAGTAGTAGAGCGGCATTCCCTGAAACCATTTTAAGCAAAATGAGTCTAGGTTTAGCAACACAGACATGGTTTCCTGTGCCAGGGATCAGTTCACATTTCATTGTTCAAGCCTCTTAGAGAGATAAGCCTCAATGAAAAGGTTACAAGGTCAGGAAAAAAGAAATGCACTTGCTGAAATATGTAACAACAGACAAGTGAAAACAGGTCTAGTTTTTTTTCTTTCTATTAACTATTTAAACATGCCTGCAAATTGATACATGCACATCACACACAGATTTCACCTCATGAGCGATGTGGATTTCACGTTCCTCCAACATCCCTTTTCAGTCGAGGAAATTTAGCTTCTTGAGACTTGCAGAACTTTAATTTAGCCTGCTGGATTTTGCCTCAAGGAAAAGTGCCCTTCCCCAGACTGCAAATGCCAAAAACATGTGCTGCACCCTTGGTAAAGTGTATCATTAATTTGTAGATAAAGGGTGGTTGTATTATGGGGCCATTTGCTATATGGTTTTAAACTATCCAGAACTTATTAACACACAGGTGGCTTTCATCTTTGGTGAGATCTCATCCCTAGGATACTTTTTTTTATATGCAAAAAGCCTACTTCCTGTCCCTTTTGGGGGGCGGGACTTAATCGCAACTCAATTAGTCCACACCTGGATTGATTGCGACTAACATCGGACCTAGTTCAGGTCTTTCCCTTTGTTTCTGCAACACTTATATAGCATTTTTAGATCCTGAAGTAGACTATACCTTGGAGGAATTAATCGAGTGAGTGATATTTGATACAGTTTTTGCATTTGTTTTCATTTGCTTTAAAACTACCCAATCATTGATATCAGTCAGCTGAGTGGAAACCCGTTAGGAAAGCGTTTGTACACTGTCCTCATTCTTTAACTAGTGTGTCAGTCCCGAAGCTTTCTGAGTAATGCAGCTGCCACAAAGCCAAATTTTCTACAGTAAGAAATCCGGTTTGGTTGGGATATTTTTTTGTATTTAAATACTGTCATCTTCTGGCGACTCTATGAAAATACACCACTTGTATGGCGTCCTCGAAAGGCCATTTCACTCAATCCCGTCTCGGATTTGTATGCTGCCTTCATTGTCACTCGGAACTTTTTGTGGTAGAACTTGTAATTCTGCGGTAATTCACGTGCACGATCCTGTATTTCGAGCTTGATTTTGTAATGAACGCGTATGGCGGAAAAATCGTTGTGTATCCTACTGATAAATGCGCTTAACTCGCCGTCTTAACTGTGGGCCGATCATCCACAAGAAAGTGCGCAACCCGCAGCGGTCCACGCTGTCTCGACGTGGAGAAATTACGAGCGGTCGTGAAAGCAGCTGAAGCAGCAGCGGGAAGGCTACACCGTTTCATCCCACAACAGCGCCATCCTTCCACAGTGTGTTTCGGTGGGAGATCCCTCTCAGGAAAGAGTTTGGCAAGGAAAGGGTTAAGGGGTTTACAGGGTTCAGATCGATGCCTCCTCTCCCACACGTCGCCATGAACAAATGAATTCGCGGGGACTTAAATATCAATTTCACAAAGGAGAGCGAGTCCTGTGCTTTGAACCCGACCCTACCAAGGCTAAAGTGTTGTATGACGCTAAGGTAACGCTTTGCAGCCCGTCGCGTTTTCCACTTTGTATAAACGAGTAATTCATTCTGGGGGAAAGCAGGGGTGATGCTTTAAGGTGTGGGACTCTAAGTCCAGCTTGTGGCGGCTGCTTAGGCCGCAGGAAAATGCATTACAGCAATACCACCGTGGCTGTTTCTCCTGAGTTTATCGCATTGGTTTCCGGGTGCGTTTGATTAGACTTGTCTTGCTCAGGGTCACGATTTTAAAAAAAAGTAAACAACCTTGACGTTTTGTAACGTTCCCGGCTTATTTATGTCAAGGAGGCTATTGAACAAGGAATTTCACATGAAGTAGTTTCTATTGCATGCAGTTCAGTTTGCAGTAGAGGCATTTTTAAAGAGCAGTGAGGCAGTTACAGCTGGGTGGCTGCTCTGCAAAGCAGATTCATGTCAACACAGCGCACCAAACAAAAGCGCTGCTAACTTTGCACACACTTATCTGGTTAGTCCAGTGTTTGCTAGCTTGGAAAACTGCGTGTTTCGGGTGACACAAATTCTCCACCAGACTAGTGACTGTTTTACTAGCTGCCAGGCTAACGCTGGTAGAAAGCTAAAGTCATCGGACCATTGTAGCCTGGCTGCTGCTAACCCGGGCTAACTGGCGGTTAGCATTCGTTGTTTTCAAGTATTATTCGGGAAACACCTCTTAGTGTCAGAATGGAGCTAATTAACGTAGATATTTAGTTTTTAATGCCGATAAACCTGTAAGTGTTTATAGTTATAACGTAGATAATTACGGGTGTATAACGAAACGTTTCAGGGTGCAGTGTATTTATGCAGCTATACTTCCTGTGGTCAAAAACCCCTTGATAGCCTGGCATTAGGTTATGTCAAATCCGGACTTCCAAAATAATAATAGCAAGTGTAATATACAGTGTGATGGTTTGATATATTATATTTGAATTGAAATGGGCTGAGAATATTACACGTTAGGTTTATATGCATGTAATAACTAATGAAACTGAGTAATTTCGCCTCCAAAATGTGTGTAAATGTGAGTAGTATGATGCAGCTTTTTGACTGCTGTCACCTGGACACTGAAAATGAGATGACAAGTACCAGTGAAAATGAGAAATGCTTTATTTATCCCATATATGGGAAATTACTGTTGCAGCAATTGAATTGATGGTGATTTGATAATGATATCTGGCTGAGCCTCTCGACCAGACAGATCTGTTGCATTATAGCAGGTGGTAGCATGTGGTTCGAAAGACTCTGTTTCTTTCTTTGTGGCTGAATCAGTCTGTTAGAGAAGGTGCTCCGCTGCCTGTCCAGTAAGTGGTGCAGAGGGTGGTCATGATGAAGAACAGCCTCTGGAGCTTGAAAAAAGGGCGACTGGACTTGTTTTTGTTTCTTGAAGACGTTTCAACTCTTATCCAAAAGGCTTCTTCAGTTCTCAAAACCAAAAGGTGGAGAGACCCAGGTATTTAAACCCCAATAGGTATAGTCTTCTGGAGGTGGTTGTGACCCACTATTGTTCATGTGCATAATCACATGCACCAAGGTGTGAAAGGTAGCGTGGGTCATTACGTCATTACAGTCAGTGGTTTTGGGTGAAACCTACACAGACATGATGGAGAACAGTTTGCTCAGTGACCTCCTCTCCACTACAGCTTCAACACTACAGTGTCCAGTTTGCAACCAATCACAGAGCCAGCCTTCCCGATCAGTTTATTCAGTTTGCTGGTGTCCAATGCCTCTCCACCTGCAGACTACAGCAAAGTACACTGTGATACGGAGCCTGCTCGTTGCCCTTTTTTTTTAAATTAAGCCTCTGTGTTGGTCTTCCAGTTGCTAATGTGCTTGCTAAGTTATGGGTAGATGTTTAACAGTGCTCTACTTGCTGTTTGTTCATGTTCCAGGTCCTTGATGTCTTGATAGGTACAGATGAACATGGAAGACGAATCCCAAAGTACCTGATTCACTTCAATGGTTGGAACAGAAGGTAACAAGATTTTATTATTTCTCTTTTTCTGATTGGAGAGTGAATGCAACCTACAAGAAAACCCTATCGTGGCAAATGTACTTTACAATTGTAACATTCCCTTTTCGCCAACTTGTGTATGACGCAGATATACACCACTACTGTCAAGTCATGCATTTTTATTTCTTTTTTTTTCTTTTTTTTTAATGCCTGTTGTTGTAGCTGGGATCGTTGGGCTGCAGAGGATCATGTCCTAAGGGACACCGAGGAAAACCGTAAATTACAGCGTAAACTGGCTCGCAAAGCTCTAGGTCGCATGTAAGTTCACACCCTAGTCATCTACTGAGTTAGAAGTAATTGTCAAAAAACCCCACATCATTGTTACTTGATGATCGGGTTATAAGAAAGATGGATAAAAACAAAAAGCCTCTAATTTAAACTACAAGTCCAGTGTGATGTATTCCACTGCCTGCAAGTTTTGGGTTTGACCTCTGAATGCCTGTCTATAGAAAAGTTTGAGACACTTTGTGCTTTTCTTTTTCTTGGTGATAGGAAGAGAAAGGGATGGGTAAAGAGGCGGCGTCGTCAGTCTGGTACTAAATCTTCTCTGAAGACTCTCCCAAAGGAGGACGACAGCGATGACGCATGTGAGAAAGCTCTCTGTATCTTTGTCTTTTGCTCCCAGTCTCCCTCAGCAATCAAATTAAGCCCCGCTTGTTCTTCCTCTAGGCTTAATTTCAACTTCAGAAAGCAGTGAAGGGGACGATTCTGACCCTGAATCTTCAAATAGTGGGGACAGCACCTTCTCTGAGGATATCAACAAAATGGTAAAGCTGATCAGTATAGTGGGCATCTCAAGAGTCAAGGTCGTATTTATCGCTCGATACATTGCAGGATTTTAGTTAACATTATTGTCAGGCCTAACTTGAAGAAAAGTATAGTTGTGAGAGGGTTTTTTGGCCACAGAAAATCTGCCCTATTGTGTTTTTAATTGATCACCTGTCTGTGGATTTTTGTTTCAGAGGGTTGAGCCAGACATTAATGTAAAGAGGGACTGTGAGGAGAAGATCGTTCATGTTGACATAAACATCCCCGACGTTCTGAAGAAGAAACTGGAAGATGACTGCTTCTACATCAACAAGAGGAAGAAGGTACAGGCGGCAGAGACCAACACCTCTTTTCTACCAGCACCTACTCGATTTGACTCAGTTTGACTCGTTTTCCATTACGATTGAGTACTGCCTTAACGTGCATGGGATTGTTATACTAAGGCAATTTGAAAGTCCCGTGATGCCATTTGTATGGGATACAAATGATGGGATTCTTGTAAAGGAGTCGCTCTCATGACTCATCTAGCGATGTCACTCCCTGGCCAATCAGTGGCATGCAGTCTGCTGACATCACATTTTTGGCTCGACTCAGCTCGCTTGAACCCCGGCTGAGCAGGTACTAAAAGTGTTCGGGAGCAAGTACTACCACCTAATGGAAAACCCTAAAAGCCAAGCCGAGTGGGTGCTAGTGGAAAAGAGGCACAGGCATACACAACTTTCTATAAGGCGTACGCAGAACGTCAGCAGTTCATCATGGACCTGCTTTTCTTATTGTTTTTTTGTTGTTGTGCATATGCATGATATTTAAGCTTTACGGCTAGATCACAAGTGAACACAGATTAAAGGTTTCTGAAACTCTCGCTTAAAGATAAGACTTTTGGAAGGAATTGTAAGATATTAAAACTGTGGAGAATGTTTTTGTGTCCCAGCTTGTGATGGTTCCCTGTCAGACGAACGTCGTTCACATCCTGGAGTCTTATGTCAAGCACTTTGCTATCAACAAAGCATTCATGGCCAACGAGCGGTATAGGCGTCAGCAGACCACCACACAGAACAGCAGTCCGCAGCCAGTCCCTCCAGAGAAGAGGTTAGTCTTCACACTCTTTAAACATTTGAACCAAGTAGTCTTAATTTCCATGTGCCCAATAGAAAATGGTTAATGGGGATTATAACTGAGACATGGCCTAATACTTGATAAAATATGCACTCACGGGATATTTTCTCTTTTCACACCATTCCTTGTAAACCCTAGAGATGGTTGTGGGGGGGGGGTCCCAGTAGTTTCTGAAATACTGTGAGACCAGCCAGTCTGGCACCAACATCCGTGCTGCGTTCAAAGACGCTTTAATCACCTTTCTTCCCCATTCTGATGCTCAGTCGTTCAGCAGGTTTCCTTTACCATGCGTTGTTAAATTTTACCTTGTTGGTGGTGATATCTGAGGGAGGAGCAGTCCACTGTTTATCGTGCTTTTCCCAGCTATTTAAAAAAAAAAAAAAAAAAAAAAAAGGCACTTGACCAAAGTTGAAATAGTCATCAAGCCCCACCCAGCAGTTTTCCAGGTCACTCAAGCCACTTCCCTGGGCTGGGTACTGACTAACTACACCTATTTTTCCTTTTACTGAAGCGAGGAGCTGTGTAAGGAAATGGTTGATGGCCTGAGGATCACTTTTGACTTCACCTTACCCATGATCCTCCTCTACCCCAGTGAGCAAGCACAGTTCAAAAAGGTCACCTCCTCAAGGGTCTTCCTGGCCATGAATGAAGGCTCCCCCTGCTCGAGCAAGTAAGTGTGGTTTGACGAATCACATGCGCTGCATCAGAAAGCACTGCCTAGTTGTGATGCTGCATTTAAACCGCTGTGCTCTTCTGCCTTTTTTTCCTCCAAAGCACCCAAAGAGAGCGCAGCCCAAGCCCGCTGGGGCACAACCCCCCTACCCCGCAGTCCACAGACAGCCAGCCAGCTCTGAGCGACATCTCTACTACCACCCCCACCGCTCCAACCCCAACCCCAAAGCGCCGGCGCCACCCTGATATGGACTGCATCTCATACCAGTCGCAGTCACTGAGGCGCTCCACCAGGAACACGTCTGGAGGTGACCGTCCAGCTGAGGGAAGCAGTGGCGGTAATGAGTTTGAGTTCTTCCTGGATTTGGAGCTGTTTAGTGTACATTATAAAGTATTTTTGTATCTTTTTATAAACAAATGTAACTTGACCTGTAAATATAACACTTAATGATCCAGGTGGAGGCAGTGCCACAGCATCACCGCAGCTCAAACGGCGTGTGGTTGACACTTCATCGCAGCCCAAGTTCTTCCTCAACCTTGACAAAAGTAAGGTCCCTGGTCTCTAAGCCAGTCATTGTTCACATAACATTACCACAGTGTTATAATTCCTTCATTATTATCCATGTAAGGGTAGATGGACCAGTTCTTTATGTAGTGCTTTTCTACTCAAATGTGTCATTCACACACTTTCACACTTTGACGAACACAACAGAAAGCAACTCAGGGTTCAACATCTTGCCCAAGGATATTTTGAAATACAGAATGAAGCAGCCAGGCATCAAACCACCAACCTTCCGATTAGTAGATGACCTTTTCTACCTTCTGTAACAGCGTCTTTTGTTCCAGTCATCTTGGCAGATGAAACCTCCCTAACATTGACAAACACAGCTGGTGTCAAGAAAATTAACAGCCGTCTAATTTTAAAGAAGCTGGAAGATTTTCCAAAAGTCGAATGGGAGTCAGAGTCTTCAGCTCCCATGCTGTGCTCCTGTGGAACCAGCTCCCAGCTGGGTTCAGGAGGCGGACACCCTGTTGACTTTTAGGCTTAAAACGTTCCTTTTCAATAACGCTTTTACAGTTAGAGCTGGATCAGGTTCAGAACCAGAACCATCTTGTAGTTATGCTGGTTTTACCACCTTAAGGCTGAAGCTGATGGCGGACCTCCTCCCATGATGCACTGAGCACTTCTTCGCTCCCTTCATTTTTACTTCACGATTTATGTGCCACTATTGCATGTCATTAACCGCTGTCCACCTTTTTCCATAGCTCGAGCTTCACCTTGTTTGTTTCTGCTCCCTCTGTGTTCCTCATTTGTGTCTTCTTTCTCCTCACCTCCCCAACTGGTTGCAGCAGATGGCTGCTCCTCCCTGATCCTGGATCTGCCAAAAGTCTCTTCCTGTTAAAAGGGAGCTTTCAGTTCCCAACTTGGCTAAGTGTTTGGGAATCCTAGGGGATTGTTTGGGTTCTCTACCAAATTTGAAAGCCTTTTGTCTTTTCCTCAGAGATGCAGATTGATTGATTTTTGTCAGGGGTAGGTTTGTATAATTGCTCTCACTTCCAGAAGGGGGGGGGGGGGGTCCTCAGTGCAGGCTTAATTGCAGCCATGTTTCCTAATTGGGTGAAGATCAAAATAATGCAGTTCCTGTAAATATACAGTATTGCGTTCAGTGAAGTGATAAGTTTGTTTTTGCAGTAACCAGTTTAGTCCAGTAGATGGTGTTATCCTGCTGCTATCCTCCCCGCAGTCTTCCTCTCTTGTCAGTGAGCTTTTCTCTCCTTATAGGTTAGCAGTTTAAAATGGTGTTAACCCTTGCCTTTGAGTTGTTTTGTTGATTATCAGTAAGTTGCTGTGCAAATATGGAAATGACTGAAACAGCTGATGTCTTTCTGGTAATGTTCTTTAATAATAATTTTAAAAAATTTTTTAAATTTTCCGTGTCGTGCAGGAACTCCAGTGCACAGTGGCTCCTCTTCCCCGTTGCCCTTGACCCCAAGCAAAGAGCGAAGCGGCCCTTTCCACGGCCTGGAGAGCCGCAGAAACAACGAGCTCAATGAGGTGATGAAACTGATTACCTGGAAGGGAAATTGCTCAAGGATGCTAGGATAATTTTGTGAATGGGGGGCTCCCTTATTATAATTTGCTGGTGTGTATTTGTGTGCACTAATCAGTTGGCAGAAGGACTTATCCAGTGTGTGGACTTCTGAAAATATTTTACAATGGTACGCTCACAAGTCTGCTAAATTACACTTAATTTGTTTCCTTTTGCTCTGTCCACCAGGTTTTGAGCTGGAAGCTGACTCCTGATAATTACCCTTTGACTGACCAGCCTCCTCCGCCCTCCTACCTTTATGGGTCACAGCACCTTTTGCGGCTCTTCGGTCGGTTTTATCAGTTCAGACATAGATTTGTTACTAGCCTCATCCCATTCTCAAACACTCCCATAATCCCTGTTTTGCTTGGCTTTTAGTGAAGCTTCCTGAGATTCTGGGGAAAATGCAGCTCCCTGAGAGGAATCTCCGAGCCCTGATCAAACATCTGGAGCAGTTCCTCAGGTAATCGGTTATTGTTAGTTAGGAGACATTGTCATGATTTTAAAGACACTAAAATATTGAGGAACAATTGTCCTTAAAAATCAAACCTGATTCACGCTGAGTGCAGCTAAAACTACAACAATGGAGATAGACAAGTTATCAGTGCACCAACATAACTGGAAAAACATGAAAAAAGAAAGGAAAGGAGTAAGTAAATGAGAACATGGAGGGGAGAGCTGGAGTGATAGAGAGAGAGAGAGCACGTGTTGGAGGGAGGGAGATGAGTGGGTGTTACACAAGCTCCACAGTCTAATCTTTAAATCCTCCCTAGCGATCTTCAGTTCAGCCGGTCCCAAACCTGAGGGATTTAGGTCCTCTCATTCTGTAATCAAACGCACGCAGTGCCGCCTTTTGCCATCAAGCAGTGCTGTGGAGCCAGCAGCTTGGGCTCAGCACGGAGCGGGAACAGGAACAAATCTGACTCTGAGAGCCAGCATTACCTTTTTATTCCATCACTCAAGTGAAAAGTGTTTATGAATAGATGTGGGCTGAACCAGTGCCACAATAATCGTTAAAGGGTCCGCTGAGAGTCGGTCAGTTTGTCGGACGAGGCGACAAGAGGGTGGCGCGCAGCATGAAGGGATTAAAGCACTCATCCAAGTCACGGAATACATCGCCTTCACCAGATTGTTGTTTTTATTTATATTTTTGTTTGTCTCAGAAGCATCATTGTCAGCATGCGACCATAATACTGAATAAAATACCTGAAGCGTGGGCTGTTCCTCTTGGCAAAGCATTTTTGTGCACCATCATCAGTAGTAGGGTAAACGTGCAGAAAGTCCTTTAATGCACTGGACCATCACTGTTGCCCCCCCCCCTCCCCTGAAAAAAAGGACCATCATTCTGTAAAATGGGACCTTTTGCAGTTTATCTGCAGACAGGATCTGTGGTATGCAGCACAGCAAACACTGACATGTTTTCTCTGTATCTAATTAATATGTTCACCGTGTTGGAGACTTGGTGGGACGCTGGCCACAAACTGACATAGAGGCTTTTTTTTTTTTTTAAACTTTGCTTTCCCCCCCCCCCCTACTCTGTAATCAGCCTTGTGGCAGATTGTGCCGAGCGGGCAAAAACTGATTGATGTTGCAGGGACTGAAGTGCATTGCATTCTGGGATTTGGCCACAGTTGATCTCTCACTCTCTCCCTTTCTCTGCAAGCATGATTATGATTAAGTGTGGGTGTGCATGTGTGACACATTATGCATATGTACCTGTGTTTCGTTGTGGTGTTCCTGATCTAACACCTACAATGGCTACTAAATGATGAGGCCTGAATTTCTGGCCCAAAAGAGCCCAGAACAATCTTTACAGAGCAACAAATATTAATACAGATCTCATCTGTGTATAAACTTTAAAACAAAGAATCAAGTCGTACTTGGATTCCTCGGTGTGGGGCTCTTTCCCTTCATTGTCCCATTAGTTTGTTTATTTCTTAAGTTCTGCTCTGATGAGGATAATTTGTTTGCATTGAGATTAGGAAGGCCGGTGGAGCTAAGATGAGATGGCAAGATTTAGAGGATTTGGCTGAGTGGCGGATACTAAGAAGATTCCAGATTAGTTTCCCTTGCCGCTGATTAGATTTGTTGGGGGGGGGGGTATTTTTTCACTCTTTCCCCTCTTTGGCTGTTGGTCAGTCATGTTTTTGGTCTTTCTGTCATAGTGATTGGTTATTTGGTGGCATTATAGAAATTGTTCTTTTTTTTTTTTTTCCTTTTTTACAGGGTTGGGGGTGTTTCCAAAGGGTATACTCCAAGTTGAGGGCAGAAGGCAATTGGGTTTGGGATTTATGTGGAATATAGCCAGGGATATCCAGGAAAACTGATGTCAACAGACTATTGTTGCTTCATGTAAGCCTGTCATGTCATCTTCATTCATCTGAGAAAATATGGAATATTTAAAGTGATCTTTTTCTTGTTACCTTTCTCTGCCCTCCCTCCCTCCCTCCCTCTTAGGTTTCTGGCCGAGTTCAATGAGGATTTTTTTCCAGAGTCTGCATATGTGTCAGCATCGGAGGCCCACTACAGCATGAAACAACCGAGGCCGGTTTACTGAAGGAGACGCCCCCCCCCCCTTTTGCTTGTCACCTCTAGCCCAAACATTAATTTTCTTGGTGTTGGATTGTGGAACATTTGCTTCTGCCGTCCCACTAACCCACGCACTGTGTGAGGCCGCCCCGTACTGCTTTGCTTTGGTTTATGCCGAGGCGTGTCGATTGGCTTGTGTTGGCCACCTTTTCGTAACCCTCGGAAAGACTGAAATCTTAGAAAACTACTAACAAGCGAAGCCTCACTTTCTTCTCACTGTAGTTCGGAGCTGTAGTTTTGGAATATTGTGGCCTGTCTGTTGAGCAGAAGCGAACACCATTACCAAGCTCTGTCTGTCTGCATTCCCAGCGAACGAATTTGGGAAACTCACAAGGGCTCTGTTTGCAGATTTGCCTGTTTGGAAGCTTAGTCATGGCTTCCTATGCAGCGCTGCCACCAAGCTTCTGGATACGAGTGCCCTGCAGCTACAGTAGGACTCGCTCTATCCTCAGTGTTTTTCTGCTTTCGCTGAGCCGCTCTAATTCACGGACTGTTCAAGAACTTTCCTTCAGGACTGTTTTCTTTAGGTTCTTGGAAGTTTTAAGGTCTATTCAGTGTCCCAAGAGTTTTTCTTCTACTTTCCTGCTTCGTCTCACTTCTGTTTTCTTTGCATGCCTGCTAACTGTCAGTCATCTTTTTTTACTGTCTGCCCTCCTGTCAGTAAGACTAAAATGCAGTGGTGTTTAAGAAAGTTCTGTTTTGTCCATCTTCAGTTAACAGGTATTCTTAACGACCCCGAGGCTGTGAGGACTGTTTTCAGACCGGTTCAGTTGGGAATTTCATGCACGTACTATTTAATGCAGCAAAAGCAATGAGCTGCTTACTCATGACATTGTGAACATGTAAATAAATACAAAATGTCTGTCCACCAGTATGTTATTTTTCAAAGTACACCGCTGGTTCACTCCAGTAATACCTCAAATTCTGTTTGAGCTCTCATGCTATGCACAGAGTGTCTGAATTTTCTGTTTCATTCAGTTTTGTTTCCTTCCAGCCCTGTTCAGTTTAAATAAAGACATTTTCTTAAGCGTTGCAGCTTATTTACATAAGCACGAGGCAGCGAGGCTGTCTGCTCCTGCCAGTTTTGTGTGTGAGCCGCTTCTGCTGTGCGCCGCCTTTGTGCTTTTCAGTGTAAGATGAATTAGCCGGGAGCGTGCAAGTGGATTGTGATGGAGCACTTTAAAGTTGGACGTAGACAAGAGAATTTTTATCAGCCGCCTCGACCTTGCTTGTCAGCGCACAATAGATGATTTAAATTTAAGCAGTGGAAGTTGTTGCCACAGCCTGACATTTTGTTTCTGTCAACATGACTTTTCTGTCTTACAGCAACCTAAAAGCAGCCCTTATTGAATTTCCTGCTACTTGTTTGTATAAATGTGGCACCACTGACGCTCGTGGCAAAGGCGATTTAAAATGGCAGTGAGAAAAAGCACCACAGTAGCTGGAGATGCTGTGCGATACTGCCACTGCTGCTCTGGGGAGCAGTGGGCCAGCCGAGATGTTGATCTGATCAATGTCTGCTGGATATGGATGAGTCTCTGAGTGCCAGGAGGTGGTCGTGTTTTTGGCAGTTTTGATATGTTCCAGTATGGGAGCCTGTTAGAGCAGGCTGCTGTGAAACGCCACTCGATTACACCGCGGACAGAGTTGGAAATATTTGTCACAACATCAGAAATGTCACCAGATAATTCAGTGGATTTAAAGGATGAGTTCACCAGGGTTACCAAAAAGTGATATTATCAAAACACGTTAAGACCGCAGTCCGCAAGCTTTTATTTAAATTATTTAAAAGCACTACACTTTGACCTGCCGACATTCTTAAGACTTTGTCTTTCTTTCCCTCTGTGCTCCAGTTTTAGTGTGAATATCATATTTGTATGTTACCAGGGGTTGCGTTAAACTTTGCAGTCAGCCTACAGGTGCCACTGTGTATTCAAAAACAGAAAAATCCCACCCATTTTCTTCTGGGTGTCCAATTCATATCTCAGCTGTCAGGAGGAGGGAGGTGGGCTGGACTGTTGGAAGAAGCCAGAATACCCGAAGGGTGTACCATGAAGTGAGATTAATGGGTTAGAATGCTGTGTTGAGCTTAAAAGTTTTTTGTGTTTATGATAGAGGCTCTTTTAACCTGTGCTGGACACTTAACCTGATTGGGAAATTAGCTGGAAGCGCCACATTTCCACTAATTCTGTTATTTACAGCATGTTTTAAGTGCAGTGTAGAGTCTCTGCTGGGGCTGATACACTTTATATGTGCGACTTGTTAAGTCGTCCCTTATCAACATCACAATGAAGCCCAGCTGTAATGTTAGAGCAGTGTAAACGTCAGATTGTTACTGGGATTTGCATTCAATTGGTCATACTTGGTTCTACTCTTGTACACTGCTGGAATTGAACTCTAGAAGATGGATTAGAAAATTGATCAGGCTATTTATCACCAAGAATACCTGTTCAATCGGTAAAATAAATTTCACTTTGATCTGGTGACAAACTGAAGTGATTTCCACGGCTCTGAGACAGTAAGCTGTAATGTTGAAATGAATCCAGTCTAAAGTTTCAGAGCTCTAACCTGCAGCTGTCATCTTAGAAATAAGCAGCAGCATGGAGAGAAGCACATTCAGCGTTAATATAAGTAACTCAAATTAAAATGTTTGTCTTAGAGCTTTGCACTAAATCCTAAAATTCTGCAGCATCAAGCTCTTATTTGCTGCAGTGTTGCCTTTTACTGTAACATTTATGCTCTTTATAGATTTTTATCATCACCCGATGTCTCTGTTTGGAGTAGGCGGCACTCACGGGCATCGTTTCTGTGCAGAACAGGAATCACGTGACGTGTGAAACACCCTTTTTTTGTGAGCGCACGCAGAGCCTGAAGCTGAAAGCCTGGCCATGTTGACCTTCCTTCATAGCATACCCCTCTGGTGAGTACCCTCAAAGGCACAGGGAGAAGACGCCACACAAACCCAAGGCCTTGCTGTGAGGTGACGATGCTAACCACTACAACACTGTGCTGGAAATTCCCACCACAAATCATGAAACTCTGAGCCCATATCTGTGTTGCTTACAGAGTTTATTAAAAACTTTTTGTTTATGATAAACACTGAAATGTCCATGTGCAATAGAATCCTGAGCCTGAGGGACGCCACTGTGTAGCAAATATTTAACAGTCAAACTGTCTCTGTGTGAGGCGGCTCACCTGTGAGAGTTTTAGAAATATGGTTCGATTATGATTTTTACCGCTGGGTCATAACTGATCGTCTTGCCGTCATAGGAACAGTTTTTGGGTTGCCACTCAAAGAAAGTAATGTATTACACATTACTTTTTAAAGTAAATCATATTTATTTTATTTATTAGGCCTCTAAGAAAGAAATCTTGCTACTTTTGTCCTCCTTTTTGTAGGTTTATATATAAACCTTAGGGGAAACTTTGTGCCAATATTTGGTGCTTTAACCTGTCTTCATGAGGGCACGTCCAAGATTTTTCTTTGTGTTTAAATATGAAAAAAGAATGGACATTAAAGACAGTGAAAATCGATCCAAAAAGCACTTTGCGTGCTCATTCTGGGTCTGGGGTTCTTTGCTTTAGTTTTTGTGTTGAAGCATTATGTCTTTGTAGGTGCTGTGCGCACACAGCAGTGTATAGCTGTTCCTGGCCGAGGTGCAGTTTGCATTATATTCTCAAGTTTGTGCTTTAAGAATAAAAGTACTGTTTATATCGCCGCTCCCTGAAAGTAGTATACTGCTCTACCCATTCCTTCTTCCTCCACAGGAATTAGTCAGATGATTTTTGCACAAGTCTAAACACAAGCATGAATCCTTCCCATCATGTGATTTAAGAACATATGTAAATAATGCCATAGTTGTTTAATAACTTAAGTGAATTTAACTGAATTTAGTTCAGTCCATGATTTTACAGTAGCATGTTACCTTGGAATGTGTGACAACCAATGCTGTTTGGGGATAATTAACTGAAGGTTTATAAACTCAGAGTAACACAACCTCAGTAGAACTGGACTCCAGTAACAACCCCTTACAGACAAGTCTGTGTGGCTCCACCGATGGACTGTCTGTGGGCCTGTGTAGATTCTGAAATGTGGAGCAAACCTGATAATATAGAGAGCAGCTGTTTTAATTGATCTGTGACTCTTGATAAATTCCAGATTTTGAGGCCCCCATGTTGCGAGAGACCGGTCACATACGTAGTACATCAGATATTGTCGCAGTTACTTATTGTCAGCAGATCAGACATGCGGCACTCCCGTCTCCAGACAGCTGAGGACGAGCCGGCTAAACGACAGCAGCAGCTGCTATAAACTAACATCATGCCAGCTAACGTTAGGCTCAAGTGTCCTAAAGATCACACTTTCACTGTCTCGTTCGCTGGTATCGGACTCCTTTTACAAAGTTTTACAGCCTCTTCCAGAGTAAATGGACATGAACACCTCACAGCTGAGGTTAACCGCAGACTGACTGTCTACACTCACTACAGATGAACGGCCATCACGGACTACAGTCTGAATTTAACATTTTGGATCTCTCGGCTAACTAAAATGTGTCTGTCCTACAGTGGCCACCATAGCTAAGATTACTCATTGGAATTGGGAGGGGTAAGAAAACAGAATTCAGTTGACTGCAATCTGTAATCTACTGGTAGTTTGCGGTGAGACTTTACACACTGTACTTGAAGGTAAGAATGCATCATGCATCGGAAGCATGAGACATCTGGAAATTATTAGCAGATATTGATGATGCAGCTAGATTAGCTGATGATTTGGCTTTCTTTGTGGAAATGAGTGGCAGTATATTACCCAACATGCTTTCCTCTAATATTTTTTGCTATTGTAATGCATTTATATGTAATTATTTAGACAAGGTAAAAACCTACATCTAATGCTTTACTCCGATCTGAAATTCTAGGTTCTGTTTTTCCCGATGAAATGTCTTCGTACATCCACATAAAATTTTCATTTTTAGGCTGCTGGTGTTACATAGATCTCTAGAAGACTGATAATACATCCTCGAGATGCTTCATACTGGGTAATGTAAAGTAATACAAATGTTTTTATTGGCCCGGTTTCTGTTGTGTAACCTGCAGCTGCACAGCACTGTGAAAAGTTGAATAAAAAATGGGAGTTTGTGTGCCTCTTCAATACAGAAACACATCTTTACTGTCTGCAGAGCTATGCTCTTTTCCCACAGGTGCTCTAGAAGTAACTGGCTAAACTGGCTTCCCCATATCAGGGTTCTAATGGGTTTCAGTGGTGAACCTTAATTGCATTTGGACTGGGCCAGACTTCTTGTAATGAACCGCTTATCAGTGCAACCCAAGACGGCACTCTCTTCCCTGCTGCTATCATGTAGCCACAGAAGCCACCAGTTCAAGCATCTCAATTCGATTTCCCATCCAGCGTTGACTCTATCAGCTTACCACATGATTCAATTGTTAGTGGAGGAAATGGGGTATAATGAGATGTGAGCTATCACCTTGTAAGTGCTGCTGCCCGATACCTTTCACCTGAATGTGCCTCTTCTTTTATTTGCATTCGGCCCTTCCATCTGCAGCGGCCGGCTTCTGTGTTTCCATCCCACTCTCCTATCTCCGTATCTCACTCCTTCCTTGGCCCCTGAGTGGTTTTCTCATCCTGACTTCACATCCACATCCCAATCTCTTTTGTCTAATGTTCCCTTTGATTGGTCTTTTGACTTTCTGCTCATCTCTTCACTCTATTCTATAAAAAGAAAAGAGTGAGACGCTTTTGGCCAATAAGAGTTCTCTTCCATTCCCTTATCTAATTTAGGAGTGCTTTCCACCTCTATTTTCTCTTTTCATCCATTCCAAACCTTTGCCTTATCCAGACATCACATGATGCATGCATCTTCCCGCCAATCGTTATCAAAGTCTTTCAGTTTTTCTTTTCCTTCTCTCCTTTTTTGCTTCTCACCATCCAGCTCTTTCCATTTTCATCCTAGCGCCATGGATCTAAATGCACTGAGAGAGGAGACGGTGGACACCAGCCCCTCTTTGTCCTCTGACTCTTCTTGGACATCATTTGACATTAGCACTGACATCACGTCAGTAAGCTCTGACCAAATCTTGACTCCTGTGACAGCTCCGAGCGGCTTTAAACCCATTGTGGACCCCCTTCCAAAGAAGTCTTCTTCAGTCATGGGCTTGTCTAAAGTGCGAACTGTGGCGTGGAGAGAGACGTCTTTTCTTGGAAACGATGAGTAAGTAGATCGCTGTGGTAAATAGATCAGCCGAAGTTTAATCAAGCAGGTACTAAAATCAGGAGACGTATATATTGTACCACAACTAGTGTTGTGGTTTGTTGTGGTTTTAAATATGGGATATGATGAAGAATGTCAGTAAGCTTGTTTAATGACAAAATCTACATGCTAGTGTGTTTTTTAGCATTTTTTTTCTCCTTCACATGTAATAACATTTAACTATAATGGGAAGTCATGGTGATCACCAAAGTTAGAAGCTCCCAACTGTGACCTGCGCATGTCTCCACTAAATTTGTTTGCCATCACTGAACATCGTTTTCGAAATGTCACACCGGACCAAAGCCGTTGAGAGAAGTAGTCCAAGATTTCATCTATCTGACCTGTAACTGCAGTATTGTGCCATTTCAGGCCAGTGGATTGAAGCAGGTTTAGTTACGAATGTCTTTTTATTGCACTGAAAAAAATAATAGTACTTTGATTTAAAGCACGAAGTCTAATCGATATGGCTTCCTTCAGGCCACCGATATCAATATGCGGTTGTGTATTCTTTTTCAGCTTGGGATGAGATTCCACTGACATTTTCATAAAACTGTTGCACAAGCTGTGCAAGTGTTTTTAAAAAAAATTATTTTCTTTGATAAGGGCTAAATAACATCTTAGGAGAAAAGATGCTGAGATCACTACCAATAGCACACAGTCGCAAGTGTGTGTGTGTGTGTGTGTGTGTGTGTGTGTGTGTGCGTGCGTGCGTGCGTGCGTGCTTGTTACCAAGTCTTAGCTTTCAGCCCACAGTGGCAATCATGATCTGTTTCATCTGGCTTTAATCATGAGTGGTTCTATAATAGGAGTCTGATTCCCAGTAGCAGGACTGTGAGAGGCGATAAAACAAGCCCTGCATTAGTTCAGATTGGGACCATAAATCACCTCTTCTCCTTGAATTCTTCAATGGCAAGTAAGGGGACCCAGGGTGTTGTTTGTCAAGTGTTTCTTTTCTTATTCCTTTCTTGTTTCACTTCTTTCCACTCTCCATCACTCCGCCGTGCTCTGGTATATATAATTAGCCTTCCACAAGCAGACAAATGTCTGAACTCACTCACTGGCTGATGCGCTCACCGTGTCTTTAAGCCACCCCAAACTCCCTGTAGAGTGTTCAGTATCTCCGCACGAAGACTGATTAAACTTTGGCTGAGTGTTTCTGAGCCAGCTGAGGAATGTAAATGCATTTGCTCTTTTGCTGTCTTTGTCAGCACCTTTTTTCATCTTTCAAATAGAGTAGCTGAACGGGAATGGCAAGTGTCTACTTGACTTTATATTTTTCACTGTCAGGTGGGAGGAAATGCAAATTGGACTGTAAATCTAGTTGACAACAGTAACTCTTTGAAATGCCCTACTGTTCTTGAGCATAGAGTCAAAAGAAATAAGTAAGACAGCCCTCTGGAGTGACCACTGATTACTTTCAATTGTAGAAAAAATGCAGAGTGGCTCAAAGTTGGAAAAGCTAGAGCAGTAATCCTAAAAAAAATGGGTGTTTATCAATGCTTAAATAGGTAATAAGTAGGTGTTGTGCACAGATGAAAGCAAGAGCACATAGTACAGGTTGGAAAGAGGTGAAAAAGAACCCAAGGGAGCAACAAACGAGAGCAAAAATCTCTACAACTTGATAAATCTTTGTGTCCACAATGGGAAAAATCAGTGAAGAACTGTGTTAATGGAAGGACATAATAAAGGTAGACTACAAATGTTAATACTGACTTTTCTTGGGACAGTGCTTGCATAGATGATCCAAGAGCAGAACATTTTGGTAAAAATGCACAACACTGTGCTTAAAAGAATAAAGGTACTTCATACCAACAGTTTAGCTTTGAAGGGAGAGCATCACTATCTCAGGTCCTTTACTCCTTGCAATTATTTAGGCAGCTGTGTTGAGATATTTTACAAGGAATTGTCAGATGTTAAAGTTCATGACAGCACAATCAGAAAAAGACTGAACAGGAATGGCTTGTTTGGAAGGGTTGCCAGAAGAAAGGCTCTTCTCTCTAAAAAGAACATGGCAACACAAGTTAGGTTTGTAAAGTTGCATCTGAACAAACTACAAGCCTTCTGGAACACCATCCTTTAGACGGTTGGACCAAAGTGGAGATATTTGGTCATGATGCACAGCACCACATTTGGTGAAATCAAAACAAGGCATATCCACACTAACACCTCATACCAACTGTCAAGCACGGTGGTGGAGGGGTGATGATTTGGGCTTGTTTTGCACCCACAGAACCTGGGCAGCTTGCAGTCATTGAATCGACTATGAACTCTGTATACCAAAGTATTCTAGAGTCAAATGTGAGGCCATCTGTCTGTCAGCCAAGGCCTGGCCCAAACTGGATCGTGCAACAGGACCATCATCCCACGCACAGCAGCTGAAAAAAGAATCAAGATGTTGCAATGACCCAGTCAAAGTCCAGACCTCAACCTGATTGAAAATGCTGTGGTGGGACCTTAAGAGAGTTGTGCACATACAAATGCCCACAAACCTCAATGAACTGAAGCAATGTTGCAAATAAGAGTGGAACAATATTCCTCACAATTCTCAAATTCCATAGTGGGCTGTACTCAGTTCAGTGCTGCATTCTTCTTCAAATGTCTGTACAAGCACTGTGTATAATAACTGATTTTACACTTGAAACAAATGTAAACACTGGCCAGAAGTCTGTCATCAACACAATTTCCTATCATGATGGCCCATTGCTAGCTAAACTTAACACTGTTCTCGGTCATGAACGACAACCACGAAGTAAACACAACATGACTGCAGTAACAACACTAAGTCTGTAACTTGCACACGAACATAAGTCTGAGTCTTTACGTAATCTGGTACAAAACTTCCACCAGTTGCTATGATATGTTTTAAATCTTTGCATTACTAGTCCAATTTTCAGCTGTAGTTCAAATCCCAGTTTTTTTTCCTTTTGGGATAGTTTCTTCGTTTAAGCATTTTTCTTAATGCTGAAGAAAGGTCAATCTTTATGCTAAGCTAAGCCCTGTGCCTCTTGGCACCAGCTCCACAGCAAATATAAGTGTGGTATCTATCTTCTCATCTGCCTTTCCAAAAGAAAAATCATTTCTTCTCCTTATAATTCCTTTAAGAAAAGCCACGTACTCACATTAAACTAGTTTCTGACATTTAAAAAATTACAGAAAAACATGCCCGACAGTAACAAAGATAGATGTAAACATTTATAGTGACCCTTCTCTAATGCAGGCCCTTTTTATTCTTTAATCCCTGTACTGATTTTGTGCCGTTTCCCTCAGCGATGTGCAGCAAAACGGTTAATGTTGTCTAGCTGGGTAAAAGCAGTTGTTGCACTAAGATCTCATTGGCTGGAGCATAGTCCGTGAGCCACAGAGGACAGGATCCTCACAGGAGAGTAATAATATAAAAAAAAAGCAATAAGATTACCTTTTCCAAACAAAAGCAACTGTTTGTGTTAATGTCTTTGCCCCTGTTCAGATTTTTTCAGAGCAAATCAAAAGTAATAATCACATCCACAGATGTTAAGAGCGGGAGAGAGGTAGGGTGGGGGAGGAGGAGGAGAGGCAGCCTGATGATAATCATAGCAGAGACGGCGAGAGCTTCAGAGATGTAAGGACAGAAAGCAGATAGAGAGATTCTCCACTTGAATGACCACTTGAGTCACCTGACCCCATCAGCGCTCTCCTGGACTCTCCACCCTCGACTCCCGGCTTTATCCAATCATAATCGCTCACTTCACTTTTCTGCATCTGCATCCCATCTGCTCCTCAACTTTGACCATCTTGTTTTTGTTTTTTTTTTCACCCCGCTCCCACTGACCCTCAGCATAAAGTCATTTTGCTGCATTTGTGGTTACTGTTTTTGTTGGAAACTGCCCTCTGTGCCAGTGGCAGCCCGAGGATTAGGAGAGAGTCGGGCAGAGAGCCGCAACAGGATGGCACATTAAGCCATGAGGTAAGGTACGATATTGTGTTTAGTTTCATCTCATCCTTTTATGTCTATATATTTTTAAGAGGAGGAATGCAGTGAACCTGCAGTGGTTGTGATTGCAAAGTATTTCTCTTTTAGCCACGTATGGCACAGTGCAGAAATTCAAATACCGCGGTGTGTTTCCATGTCCCCGTGCACTTTGCACCTCATTTCATCCAAGCAGAAGCTTTAAATGCTTCCGGAGAATTCCGAAGTTGTTTCCATCTCTCCAGGCAAGCACAGTGTGTGGCAAACAGACTTTTTCACAGTTGGGTGGAGACACTCTGATTGGAGCCCTCCTCCTTATCTTACTGTAGCAACTGCATTTTCTACTCCTTTCAAGCTCTGTGGTTTTGACATAAAATGTGAGCAGTCAGACTTCGGTGTGAGGCTCTGCATTGGTTTGTAGGACGGTGGCAGCCTTACCTCACATATGTTCATATTTCCCTATTTTTAACACATACAATCATGTTTCATATAAGCTATGTCAGTTAAATAGCTAATTAAGCATTTAATGTGGCAGTAAGGAGACTTGCAGGATGGGTCCGTGTTTTCATGTTGTTTATGCCAAATTCCAACCCTACCGTCTGAATGTTGGAGTAGAAATCGAGACTCATCAGACCAGGTAGCATTTTTCTAATCCTCTATAGACCAATTTTGGTGAGCCTCAGTTTCCTCTGCTGCTGTAGCCCATCCGCTTCAAAGTTTGACGTGTTGTGCATTCAGAGATGCTCTTCTTGATTATAATGAGTGATTACTCGAGTTCCTGTTGCCTTCCTGTGTCAGCTTGAAGTAGCCTGGCCATTCTCCTCTGGCCTCTGCATTTTAGCCCAGAGAACTGCTGCTCACTAGATATTTTCTCTTTTCTAAACCATTCTCTGTAAACCGTAGAGATGGTCGTGTGGGAAAATCCCAGCAGATCAGCAGTTTCTGAAATACTCAGAAATATTCAACTACCACGCCACATTTAAAGACACTCAGATCACATTTCCTCCTCATTCTGATGCTCAGTTTGAACTTTATTAGGCTGTCTTGACCATTTCTATGTACCTGCCATATGATTGGGTAATTAGCTATTTGTGTTAATGAGTGATGAACAGTTGTACCTCATTAGGTGGCTGTTGACTGTGCTTGGGAAATATGACAAGTATGATTCAAAGCGACACGCCCACACAAAATAATGAGCCAACTCTTTAAACTGCAGTTTATCAGTTTTCAGCTCATTGTTTTGGTATTACAGTTCACAACTCTGCTGTTCTTGTTGATCCTTGCCTCGCCAATTAAACTCTCCTCTCGGCTTTCTGAGTGAATCAGATATTTCCCTTAGAAGGGGCACAAAATACATTTAACAGGTAAATGCTTCATTCAAAACTTTTCATCGATATTTGCTGTCTGTATTTGTTTTGTTGTTCGTTAAGAAAAAAAAAAATCCAGCTGAATTAAATAACAGGTAGGGAATTAAAGGAGGCAAAAAAAAAAATGGACTGAAAAGCACTGGTTCAAGGTTTGGTTTAATATACCTACCTTTTGACACAACATATTTTAATAGTAACTGCTTCACTCCTCAGTTTAACTGGTGCAAAAACCAAGCAAAGTACAAGAGAAAATACTTCCAAACAGCTCATACATTTATTCCTGCCATGGGTGTTTGTCCAGTGACTGCGGTGAGTCTCTCATTTCTGATGGTGGATGTAGTGAGTAGAAAGAAAATAGTTTCTATTCCTGTTCCACACCGAGGATTGCAGGTTTGTGGAGTTTTTCAAATGGCTTTCTTTTTTTTTTCTTTGTCGTTGTTGCTTTGAGCACCAAACACTACGTACCATCTGGTTCCATTATATTTACGAGAAGGCTGACATTTCTACGGGCAATTTCTCTAACAATGCAGAACTCGCACCAAAACAATCTAGATGAATAAATGTCACAATACGCCAGATGACTTGTATGTGAATCTGATTTCCTTTAAAGGTTTCTCTTTCCTGATGAGAAGTATGCACTCAAAATGCATACGCAAGTAAAGGAACGGGCTGCGCTCCAGCCTTAATGCAAAGGAAATGTGAAGAGAGGAAATGGGAAATCAGGGTAATGGAATTCAGAGATACATTACAAATTTACTCTAGTAATGCTTTTTACAAGTTTCAATTACCTTGTTTAATCAGGCCACGGCGGGGACTGATGGATTTAAATCCAAATGGGTTTTCAAATATGGAACTGGTCAGAATCAGTCCTACTATAATACGAAGGAAACATCTAATGAAACTGACCAAAAACCAAAAGCAGAAAGATATGATGCCTGTTTAAAACTCAACTGCATCCTGCCTCCTTCTGGCCTGTTTGGTATTTTTTGAACACAAGATCACAGCGCGGAGGTGTCTAATCACTCTAACACTGCATAACATTTGAGTTTAAAATTTTGACCTTTGGTTTAGTGCCCTCACTGGACCACCCGATGAATTTATAAGCATGGCAGGATATGAGTTGAATACAAATACAAAGTTCTAATTTGTCAAAATTAGAGTTTTTTTTCCCTTTGGTGTAACACAAGATTAATACCAATCCTGCAGTTTTCAGAGACATTTTCAGAAGTGGTTTTTCTTTTCTTTTTCTTTTTTTTTTGTCCCAGGGGTTGTTGTGTTGGTTAGTTAATGGTGTATTGTGACTGATCAGAGAGTATGTGATTAAATTCTTTATTTTTTTTAATGAAAATGTAATATGGCACCTGGGTGTGAGCTCTGTGTCACATCAAATCTTCTAGACACCGAGTTAGATGTGAATGGTGAGAACTGATGACAGGTTATTACTTTTGTTCCAGATTGGGATGCCCTTATTGTATTTCTCCAATTATTACTCCGTTGAAGTCGAAATGAAATCAGTCATCTCGTAATTTGCTTTCTGAGTCATCTCAAACGCTCCTCCCTCTCTTCCCCTCACTATTCCCTAATTTTGCCCCCTTTGTGCCCCCCCCCCCCTCCCGCTGCACTATCTTCTCCCATCATCTGCTCTCCCATGACAATCCACATAATATTGCATAAAACAGAGCTCATGGGAGTGAGTGGATAAAAACGTAAAGTGCCTTTACTCATGGGATGTTTTTCTCAGTAAACAGCAAAGGTTGCATAAAGTCTACAAAGCCTCCAGATGGATGTGACTGAGGTCCCATCTTTCAGCCAGGAGATGCATAATATGTACATTCATACACACCTTTATGTGTTTTGTGTTTAGAATTATTTTCATTTATTAATGTTAATGTCAGACTGCTTCATAGGGGCTCAAGAAGGATTCTTCCATATCTCTAGTGAAAAATATCTGGCTGGCTGATATCTGAAATCTCCTATTGACACAATATACTGTATCAGCAGATATTTAGGTCCCCATCATTTTTTTTTTTCATGCTGTATATAAAATTAGACAAACAGGGTCATGCTACATCCCTGTAGTCTTAGCTATAGATATCTTTGGCCACAAGTCAGTAGCAGGTGGCATCTCAAAGGGGTATCAAATGGAGCTGGTCTTCACTGGACTGGAATGTGCAGAGATGGCGTCATATCTTGGAATAATGTGCAGAACAAGCATTACCTGCCAAAACGGTCTCGCCACCTCTTTAAAGGGCAGCTTAAGCTGACTTCATTGTCCTTTTGATAATGATGAATCGATGGATTTCTGTCACTGCAACATTGTTTAACAGTTATTTGCATTTTGCAATACAAAGAAACTGCTGTTGCAGTATAAGGAAGGCAAATTCAGCTGTCAAACGAATGATTTACTCACCCACAAAGTGTGACTGCAGAGGACATCGCACCGTGCAGTCATAAATCTGCAGGATAATCAGGCAGGCAGCACTTCACACAGGCTGCTAGATGTTATAAAGTATAATGTTTAAGAATGTAGTTCCTATTTGTCACTTATCAAATGCTTGCTATAGCACATTTTGATCAATAACGCCACCAATTGTTTCTTCTAGAGCCTGTGTCTTGGGAGCCATACAATTTTTGAAATGGCAGTACTGTATACCAGTGGGTACAGATGACCAAGTTAGCACTATGGCGAAAACCTGGAATAATTTGAGCCTTGAATTGTACTCTGTTACTGTTACGCACGTGGACAGCTGGAGACGCGATGGCCAAGTAGTCATTCCTGTAAACTTCTTTGAAGTCTGCCGCCTGTAGTTCGTATGTGTAGTTGGTGCCTTGTTAATTACAATTCATTAGCCAATGAACATGTGGTTTCACAGTCAGACCTACCCCGCAGAAACACTCATGCCGATACTTGAAACGGGACTTCAGAAACCAGTGGGTGATGTTCACGGTAGCTTTTATAGGTCCACCTTCTGTACTGGCTATGGTTGTTCTCTTATTTTCATAGCTCTGATAATGGATGTTCAGACTCAGAAGTCTTATGTCTTTCCTGAGTTTCAGTGTAAGGAACTTCTGTTCAAGATTTGTTAACGCCAGGTCCAACAACTCCAAGCTAGCTTGGTTTCACTATGGTAGTAGAGCAACACAGATACACCAGTACAAAATAGATAAGTGTAACCTGGTGGCTCCTTCTTTTTTCTCTCTCTGCGTTGTGTCGATTAACAAAAGACCAGACCATCGACGTCTTTTGGAGGGAATCCCCTGTTTATTCCCTGACAAGAGTTGGGATAAAACTATGTTTTCCAGACAAAAAATAAAAGGTTCCGCACACCAACTGGAGTTATCCAAACAGGTAGGACATGCCTGGAACACCACACCCAAGAGGAGTCCAGGAGGCGTCCTAGTCAGATGCTCGAACAACCTCAGCTGGCTCCTTTTGATGTGGGGGAGCAGCGTTTCTACACTGACCCCCTCTCAAATGACTGTACTCTTCACCGTATCTCTAAGGGACAGGCCAGCCACCCTTTGGAGAAAGCTCATTTCCACCAATTTTGTCTGCAATCTCATTCTTTCGGTCACTACCCAACTCTCGTAATCATAGGTGAGGGTAGGCTTGTAGATCGACCAGTAAATTGACAGCTTTGCTTTCACACTCAGCTCCCTCTTCACAACGGACCGGTGCAGTGTCCGCATCACTGCAGCTGCAGCCCCAATCCATCTGCCAATCTCTGGTTCCCCTCTTCCTTCACTTGTGAACAAGACCCCAAAATATTTAAACACCTCTCAGGGCAGCAACTCGTCCCTGACCCAGAGTGGGCACTCCACCGTTTTCCAGCTGAGGACCATGGCCTCAGGTTTGGAGGTGCCAGCTCTCATACCTGCAGCCTCACACTCGGTTGCGAACTGCTCTAGTGCAAACCTGGAGGCCATCACCTCAGTGCAGCGCTATAAATTAAAAGAACAACCACTAACTACCAAATCTGACTGTTTGCCTTTGTCTTTGACTTATGAATTTTGTAACGTCTCTATGGGTTATGTCCCAGAATTTTTCTGCTTTTATCACACTTGGATGCAGAGGGAGTGAATATTAACTGCTCTCCCTGTGTTATAGCATCAGAAATTCACCCGGACATACTGTAGATCAGCTTGTGTTAACTGTACAAATTGCATACATCCTGCTCAAAAAAAAAGGAAGGGCAAAAGTACTTGATGATGTCCCGAATTAATCTAGTTTCTCACTTTACATGATCAGATTTTATTATCATCAGTCCCTGCTTTTCTCCTCTAGTAAGTCAGCGAGGATGAGCTTGCTTTTATGTTCTGTCCTTCTCTTATTGTATACATCATTGTTGTGTTAATCTCACACTGTCTGCTGTATGCCCAGAGGCACAGCTGACCTCTGTCGGCTCTGACCAGAGAGAATCTAACCACTGATTCTCACACAAACGCATAAATGTACCTGGGGTGCCTACTATATGGTACACATATCTTTCCCCAGGAGCATCACAGTTTAAGAGATACGCACACATGCACATGTGTAAGTATAGCTGCTGAGTGGCAGCTCTGAAGTTGGCACACATCTGTTCATGCATTGATCCAGCCGCTCAGTGTGGATGCTCCGTGAGCAGAAAAGTAGTCTGTGAGTTTGTGTGTGTGTGTGTGTGTGTGTGTCTTTACTGCATGCCTTGCATCTTGCAATCTTACTGTTGAAGCTTGTGTGTGTGTGTGTGTGTGTGTGTGTGTGTGTGTGTGTGTGTTTGGGGGGGGTGTCTCAACATTGTCCCCTGCTATCTCACGGCGTATGGCACTCATGTATGCGTGTGTATGGGTGTCCGTGCATTTATGTGTGTGTGTGTGTGTGTGAATGGAGTTTATCCCTGGCCCAGATGCCCTGGCTAAATCCATCACCAGCGGTGCTGCACAGCAGCACTAAGCTGGAACATTTGGCACCAAGCTATGAATGAGGGAAAAAAAACAGGGCCACACTGAGATATACACACATGCACATATGCACATGCACACACGAACACACACACACACACACACACAGAAAATTGAGTTTGGGGATTTTTTTTTTTTTTTTTTTTTAAGCGATTCAGAGGAAGTAGATTTCTTTTTCTTTTCTTTTTTTTAGTGGAGGACTTAGACTCAGGGAGCGGGATAGGAGCTCTTTTTCCAACGTTTTGAGCCTGTTGGTGGTGGTGGGGCTGGGGCGTCCATCCCACTCACTCCACCTGATTTTTCCTTCATCTGTCCGGCTGACAGGATGGAGCCGTGCGATGATGACGATGAACTGGGAATGTTAACAGCTTTCCAGTAAGTTCTGGTGCCCCTAGACGCTGCTTGTTCTGTACATGCTTTTGTTGTTCTTTGATTTGAAGTAATCCTTTTTCAGCCTCCAGCGTCTTAATGCTCTTCAGTGAGGGCTTTGTTGATGAAGCTCCTGGGGGGGTTTTCATAGAGATTGCAACTGGTAATGAACCCAGTTATGGGCCTCTGGCGCAGGGCCACTGATTGTTAATGAATACTCCTGCGATTTTTCAAGACTCAATTGCAATCGTCGAGCTTTTGATGGCTTCTCTTATCATTATGTGCTTTTATCTGTAGCATACGAGCATGAAGTGCACTGTGAATAAAGTTTGTGTATCTTTTGTCTGCCAAGGTCAGCTCTGTGTTGAGGGTACTTATTCAGAGGTGAACATTAACTGTACATCTAATCCAGTGAACCGTTTTAAAGAAGAGAAGTCGATCAAAGCAGGCATCAGATTCTAGCTATAACTGCAGAACTATGAGCTATTAAAAAAACTGCTTACACAACTGAAGTTTAATTTATTTTGTGTGTGTGCATATTGCTTTAGAGTTTGCCCACTGTGCCATTTTGCATGCCTAGCCAAACTGCAGCCCCATATTTACAAGTTTCTTTTGATGGCCTTTGTGAATGAGAGTTTATACATGTGTTTAATACCTTAAATAGCATTTAATTGTCTGACAGTGTTAACATCAACGCGATCACCGCGCTAGTTTTCATCATCATCTGCTGACTAGTTGGTCTAAGCAAGGCGGTGGGTGTAATACTGGACTGTCCTGCGGCAGGCTTTAGAGCAACCATATTGTAATCTTGCTCAGTGAATTGATGGCACGTGAGTCACAAGTTACATAAGGCTGAGGTGGCTCCAAGCACCCGGGACCTTGTAATTACTGAACACACTTAGAGATTACATCATGGATTGAAGGGTTTAGTTAGATGGTTGCTGGGAAGTGTGGTTGAATGTGTGCGCGTGTGTGTGTGCACGAGCATGCATGTATTTGTGGGTGGGTGGTCTCATAAAATGTGGTTTTGCACATACTTTTGAATACAAACTTACCTTGAATATGCATACAGAGTATGGTCATGCAGACTGTATGTATATCGTATGCTATATCAACTTTTCTGTAGTTACCGTAGAGAGTAAAGAGGCTCAGGAGGAGATTTGATTGTTTTAATATTGTCCCTTCAACAGCCCGGTGAAGTTTTCATTCTCAGTGACTTTAAATTGGACTGATTACAATTAATAGATATTACTACTGGACAAATTAGTTTCTGATCCTTCTGTGGATATGTAATACGACATTATACACAGAAGCGATTCCCCTACTAGATTTGTACACCTCAGTCTTTTCACATGAAAATACTTTGAGGTAGGTCAGCTAATAGGAAAATAAATAAATAAAATCGAGTCAGCTGTAACCCTCAGTACTGTGTATATGGAAATTAATTAGCATACAAGCAGAGTCAAAATGGTGGGAATGCATTAACAAGTTGAAAAAGACTAGCTAAAAGTGTGGCATCGTGAGCTTAAATAATGTCAGGTCAAGCAAATCTAAAACTGATGGCTAAATGTTTCAATTAGCTAAAAGTAAAGTTGTGTCTTTACATTAATAATAACAGTCAAATATAGTGGATAAATCATTTATCTTGTTAGCTGAAGCTAGTGACTAAATGGTTAAAATGGCTAAAAGTTAGGCTACAAGGTTAAAATACTGCTACCATAAATATAATAGATATGACTAAAACGTAGACTAAAAGCTGCAACTAAATGGTAAATTTAGGTCAAAGTATGGCTGAATGGTTACAGTTTTAGCAGCTATTATGAAATCATGGATACATGTTTTAAATTGTTAAATTGTTAGATAAAAGTAATGGCTAAATAGCTAAAATTGGGGCTACATAGCTAAAACATTTAGCTTAAAGTAATAGTTAATGCATGGTGAAAGTAGAGCAGATTAATAGATAAATGGCTGGAAATGTAAAAACTGAAAGATAAATATTAAAATAGCTTAGCTGAAGTAGCTGAAAGTAAGAGCTTAACATTTTAAAATGAACTATATTGGTATTTTTTAAAAAATATTTTACCAAAGGTAATGGGTATATAACTGAAATAGTTAAAAGTACTATATAAATAGCTGAAATTGTTAACAGTAATGGCTAAATAGGATAGATGGCTAAAAATAATATGGAAATTATTCAATAAACATTATATAGATGATAATTATTGCTATATTAAACCTAATATACAGTGTATTGTGTTAAATAACATCCAGGCAAATAAAATGAACACATTTGAACATGACTCAAATCAATTTGTGTAATTTTTTTTTTAAGTCATAACACTGTTATTTTAAAAATCTTTAAGCTACAGCAGCTGTGAGAAAAGCTAAAAAAAAAAAAAAGAGTGAAGATATGAGTTTGCCCTTCTGTTTAATTTTTTTTTTTTTATCTTTCTACATAAAGATAAACCCATGCAGCTGCTGGTCAGCAGTGGACTGTAGGATTGAGGAAGCGCCAGATCGCAGCATCATTGTTGAGGGATTACAGCAACAAGGTGATAGGTCATTGGCTTGGAAACATGTGGCCCAGAAAGCAGACAAATGAAATTTGACTCAGACTTGGCTCTGCTGTGTCAGGCAGACAGGCAGGCATGAACTGATTTTTTTTTTTTTCCCAAGCTCTCCACCTGCTGTTCCTAGTTTTTCAACCACCGATATTGCAAATATTTGAATGTTGACTCAGCAGCTGCAGAAAGAGTGAGACAAGTAAAGTCAGGGGGAATCTGCTGTGCTTTTTTTTTGTTTTTTTGAGTGTTTGCCTCAGATCTGTGGCTACATTCTCTAGGCCCAGTTCCAGACCAAAAATCACTTAAGGTCCATGTGAAATAAGTGGGGGCGCGATAGGGCACACACCTAAAAGTGACGTTACGTCAACTATTTAGAAGCTTCAACGTTAGTGTTTTGAATGCCGCCATATTGTTTTTCTTGTTGCCAGAAGTGCTAATTTATCAGCGAATGCTACCCAGGTTGGTTAGCAAGCTGCATTGAAACTATACAGGTGCAATGCTTAAGCATTAAGTAGCCTAACAAACTGATAAAATACTAGAATTTCACTCAAAAAAATTAAGCTGTAATCTCTGGAATGGTCTGCATCAAACAGCAAACCATAATATCAGTCAGATAATTCACTGAAAATGCTCCAGGAGGCACTAACAGCACATTCAAAGTGAAGAGGTTCAAATTAATGTGTCTTACGACTGCTATCAATCACCAATGAATCGAGGTGGATGAATTATAAAAAAAAAAATTTTTTTTAATTGATAATTAGGTGGAAACTATCCATAGAGGCCCAAACTGTATGTTAAACCAGGTGATAAATCTGCTTTTTAATGCTGTGAAGCTGGCCACTTAACCATGGGAGTCTATAGAGATTGACTCCCTTTTGGAACCTGCCTCAAGTGGCCATTAACAGAACTGCAGCTTTTTGCCACTTCTGCATTGGCCTGATTTTTCAGCTCTGGAGGTTGCCTCTTGCTTATTACTCAGGAATTAATTTATGATACACCTCACAAAGGATCATGCCAGTTTGTGTCATAATTAATAGCATGACTTTGCAACATATTTGTTATTCATAGTTCAGCTGAGGTTCCAAAAGATTAAACTGAGGGTGCAATCGGTGCCTTTGCACCCTTGTAGAACTGGGCCTGGCACTGTATTCTGAAGGAAAACCTGAAATAACAGGTAATTAGATAATAGATAGTTTCCCCTTCCTTTGCTACCGTTAGTTCATATGCGAAAGCAAGAGAGTGCATATTTAGTGGGATACAAATTACAAAACAAATTACATTTAAGGCTGCAGCTTTAACCTGTAATTCTATAAAGGTGTATAACCAGGATATAAGCATTGGAAATGAGAGGCATTGTTCATTTCCTGACTGTGATAATTCATCTGAGGTTGAAAGTGCACCTACATTTCCTGAAAATCCCTTTGGGTGATCTTCTTTTTTTTGTTTCCCCCATTTGTTCCGCAATTTCAATCTCATTGGACTCGTACATAACAAGGAAATTAGATCCTGAGGTATTACAAACTTTCTATAATAAGATTTGAATGTGATGAAATTCAGTGGTTTCCTGTCGACACTATAGTTTTTCCACCTGAGTGAAACAAGACGCTTCAGCTGTTTTGTTGATAGCCAAATCTAATTCTGCCGCTCTCAGGCACAGGCAGAAAAGTTGTGAGCTGCTCTTCCTCTGGTTTTAAAACACGGTCGTTCCTCCTCTGTTTCCCCCGCCGCACTGCGGGACACTCATGCTTAGATAGGTTGGGTCAGGCAGGACGGGCCTCGAGGCCAAATCGGTCATAGGCCGATTAGTTTGCTGGCAGGTGCTCGGTGTCTAACCCTCTTCCAGCTCTTCTTCCGCCTGTCAGATGGAAATTCATGTAAATTTCTGCTGGCCAGAGGAAGAAAACGGAGATGATTTTTGGAGGGCATCGTGAAACACACGATCAGCTCCCTGGCGTCTGAAGCCAAACACTCACATTCTCTGAAATGAGACATAAAAAACACTCCAATCCTGAGGGGGGGACAAAAGTGTGAGTTTCATTTATCACAGTTTCCTGAAACGTAACACTACAGGGTTGCAAATCAGATATGCAGCAGAAACTGGGTGTCAGTTTCTAGCTTTCGTCTGATATGTCTTGTAAACAACCTGCTGCCCCTGTTTGCATCCACGCGGCTCAATTTGTAACTTTTAAACTTACAAGCTGTCACTGCTCTGACAAAGGATGTTCTAACGGGGTTTGTAGTAATATGACGGCATATATTAAGAAGATAATTTAATGTTTAACCTTATTTAATATGAACATTTTAGTGGTATTTATTGGTCCCCTTTTTATTCTAGAGAAACAAAGAAATATGATATTACAGAGATACCACATAGACTATGGATATTGTGGTTTATATACTATATTAAGTACTTTCTTTCTTTGTGCACATGTGACTATGTGGACGTGTGAACCCGTCGTGTCGGACCAGCCGTGCGCTAAGTGGGGATTTGTGGCATAAATCCGTTGTCTGTTTCCAAACAGGGAGATATTTTTCATACATTTCAAATGAGTTGATGTGTAAAGCCAGAAATCCCTTAATGACTAAATACAGACATGGCAGCGACTCAACCAGTTAGGGAACATTTATATTCAGCGGGGTTGTCTCAGGGTTTCCATCTCTACATGTGGAGGAGCAGTTAAAACCCAGATGCCACTTAGCTGCAAATGCATTGAGCTGTGATCCTGTGCCTGTTTAAATGAAGTTTTATCAGATGGATGAGATTTGGATCATCAAGTTTTTTTTAATTCCCCTTAATAGCTGTTTATTAGATTACACTCTCTGATGCTTGATGCTAAATAGTTTTTTAAAACTTGCTTTGCCGAAGGAAAGTTGCACTTTAAATGTATTGCGGGACTAGTCTGGAGTTTCAGTTCGATTGTATTTTCACGGCCCCGAACCTGCCGCGAGCAGCGGCAGCAGCTTATGAAAGCTGAAGTAAGCAACGTGTTTTTTGCTGCTGCTGGACAAGAAAAAGAATAATAACCATTTAGGATGCTGTAATTCATCATCATTAATAAGAGGAGACTCAACTCCCACACAGGTTTACAGCCTTTAAAAACCTAATTACATAAACGATTAAGGAGAAGACTTGCATCTGGGAAAACTGGGTTATAATCCTGCATGATACCAAAACTCATGTTTAGCACACATGAACTACTGTACTTGGGTAAGTCTGTTTTATTTTTGTTTTTCTTTTGGAGATTTCTGCAATTACACCTTTGAGGTTTCTTACAGCCATGTGAAATAACTTTTCCTAGGACACTGCAGGCCTGTGAAAAACTGCACCCCATGATTCAGTAGCTTCTAGAACAATTGTCATTATGCAGAATGTACAATGAGTTTGGAGGGCCACTCCTGTTCAGTGCCATGCTGTAGAAATTCAGGCTTTCTAAAATATAAAATAGAACTTCTAAACTTCTATACACAGAAAATAAAACAGAATGTATAAAAATAAGTGTATACATATAATAATGAAGATGTGAGTATTGCACTAGTGAATTAATATTGGATATTGCACATTATAGGGGTGATAGATATTGTTCAGTATGAATAATATAATATTGCACAGAGATGTGGGTATTGAACAGAGTGGGTGAGTGTGAGAGTTCAGGGTGGTGATTACTCTGGCGAAGAAACTGTTCTTGAGTCTGTTTGTTCTGGCTTTGATGCACCTGTAGTGCCTGCCAGAGGGCAGCAGGTCAAACAGTTCAAAGCCAGGGTGTGAGCTGTCCTTGATGATGTTTCTGGCTCTGCTGAGGCAGCGGGAGGTGTAGATGTCCATCAGGGAGGGGAGAGGGCAGCCAACGATTCTTTGTGCTGTCTTGACTACCCTCTGAAGCCTCACCCTGTCTGCCTCAGTGCAGCTGCCGTACCATACTGTGATACAGTACGTCAGCAGGCTCTCAATGGACCAGTTTTAGCAGCTTTAACTTGAAGTAATCATTTTTTGTGTGATTTTATCAGTCTATCTCACAGCGTTGTGGAGGAATTTTGGCCCACTCTATTTTACACTGTTGTTTCCGTTCATTGAGGTTTGTGGGCATTCGCTTATGCGCTGCTCTCTTAAGGTCTCACCACAGCATTTCAGTCGGGGTGAATGACAGGAGCATTGCAACGCCTTCATTCTCAGATTTTCAGCTGTCGGACTGATGGCCTCACATTTGGCTCTAAAATACTTTGGCATACAGAGTTCAAAGTCGGCTCAACAGCTCCAAGGTGCCCAAATCATCACCCCTCCACCACCGTGCTTGACTGTTGCTATGAGGTGTTTGTGCTGATGTGTTGTGTTTGTCAAACACAGTGCTGTGCTTTATGATCTAACATGTCCTTTTTGTGGTCCAAAAGACATTGTTCCAGAAGTCTTGTTTTTTTTTTTCCCAAATCCAACTTTGCAAATCTAAGTCACGCTGCCATGTTCTTGTTAGAGAGAAGAGGCGTTCTCCTGGCAACCCTTCCAAAATCTAGCCACACTTGTTCAGTCTTTTTCTAATTGTACTGTCATGAACTTTAACATTTAATATGCTAAGTGATGCCTGATGTGGTTCTGAATATTGCACCGTCTGACCAGGGGTGAATTAGTTGGGACATTCACTTCTGGGAAGTGGTTAAAATGGACTAGTTCTTATATAGTGCTTTTCTACTCTACTTGAGCACTCAAAGTGCTTTATACAACATGTTTGCATTTACCCATACATTCATACAAGCACTTTTTCCTACATCAAAGTGGTTTTGATTTCACACACATTGTACACTTACATAAATACATCAGGAGCCACTTGGGGTTAAATATCTTGCCCATACTCTGGCATGCAGACTGGGGCAGCCAGGGATCGAACCACCAACCTTCCTATTAGTAGATGATCTGCTCTACCTCCTGAACCACAGCCACCCCACGTGGCATTGTATTAGCACACACCTGAATGCTCCAAACCAGCAAACTGCCAAAACCTCTGCTTTGATAGAGTTGCTCACACTTGCAGTAAGGGTGTACTTAGGACAGCATAGACTCCTATAATAATGTTCTTTTTCACGGTGACTGAACATCCAATTTGCAAAATTGGTATTTGTGAATTGGCAGCATGCTGGAGTTTGGAGGGATTTGGCCTTGTTTTCAGTATAGAGCTTATTAGAAACTACTATTTATCTTTAAACTGCATGTACACACATCAGAGTATAAATTACTCTCAAAAAGAACATTTTAATTTCTTGATTGTAAGGATGTCGGCTTGTTTTATATATATATATATATATATATATATATATATATATATATATATATATATATATATATATATATATTTATTTTTTTATTTTTTTTTCAGTACCATCATTTGTGCTGTCACAGTGTAACACTCCAAATTTGTTTGAACATGCAAAATTGCTTTAAAAATTGCTGCAGCCTCTCGGCTTCTGTTCCAGGAAAAATCTCTTATTTATTATGAGCTCCTCTTCTGTCCAAAACTTTACTGTGACACTTTTTTCTCTCTTCACTGGGAGCACTGCCCAGTTATGTTTAGCAACACTGGGACTGTTGCCCATGCACACAAAAAAAAGAAGAAAACAACAACAACAAGAAAAACCTCTTGAGCCTTTTCTCATCACATATTAGTGGTCCTTGGCCTGGAAAGCACAGTCACTCAGGAGCATTTTTTATTAAAATGACTGAAATCAGTGATCTCGTTTCCTTTTAATCACTCTGTTTTGTGTTGTCATGGTGTTTTCTTTCCTGTCACAATTTTCTCTTATATAGCCGATGAAAAAATATACTATTCTAGTGTATTTCCACTAAAACCCGTGTGTGCAATGTGTTTGTGTGTGCATGTATTTGACTGTGGTTGGCTTTCAGACAATTAGCTTTGCTGGCTGCCTCAAGAGATGTTGCTCAGAAAAAAACAAGCAAAAGAAAAAACCAGCACAGACCCCTCGTCAGCATTCATGCTCAGCCAGTGTGTGTGTGTGTGTGTGTGTGTGTGTGTGTGTGTAATTAAATGTCAGGGTAGGCTCGGAGAATGGCTAATAGCGTTTAATCAATTTGTTCAGTCTACTTAACTATGGGTGTCCATTTCTGCATTTTGATGTGCCGGCACGCCAGGCATTATGGGAATATGTGCATGGTGTCCATGTATGCTCCAGAGGAAGGTGTGTGTGTGTTTGTTTGCAGCCAATTCAGGCCTATGTGGAAGCGACCCCTACTTCAAGCTCAAATGCAGCCAGCAGCTTGCTAATATGCTGTGAGGTGACAAATGGCTTTCGCTGTTCCCAGTTTTCCTTATCTCCTAAGTGTCTATGACAAGCTCAATTATTGAAGAGGCACGTTTAGGAAGCTGACAGCAGGAGCTGGGAAAGAGGGGGAAGATGGAGAGGGAGAAAGTAAGCATACCTGAGCCAAAATGTTTTATTTGCTTAAGCCCACACGGAGCAGTCAGTGCTCTGTATGTGACGTGTCGGAAACAGTCTGCTGGCTTCCAGGTACATGAGATGTGCCAGGTTGATGGAAAAACTGAGCTGCTTTGGGAAAACGTTAGACTAAAACTTTAAAGTACTGTACAGAGTCCTCATGTGACTGAGGGGAAAAAAAGTTCTGCAGTAGGTGTTCTTTCTCCACAGGAGGTCTTTCTAGGGATATTTTTTTAATGCCATTCATCCTTTCTCTGTGTGCCGCTTTAGTAGTTTATCTTCCCGATGTTGTGGCAAAATTGTCCATCTTTGTTGGCAAGCACTGGCGCCGAAGGCTGACAAGCTCATTAATTATGATGTCCGGTTTGAAAGCGAACACTTCATGCAGTCTAGGAAACCCATCGGCTAATCTGCTGATTGAGCCTTTTGGGTCAATAGTCAGTATTTTGGGGTATTTATTATGGCCAGCAAATGAAGACAATTAAAAACATCACGTGGTAGTGAGTGGTTTTGAGATTTGATCCAATGCAATCCTCATTTTGTTCTCCACATGCACTGTGGAAAAAGCTCTATCCTTTGCTTATCGATATATCTTTAGATAGAGATTAATTGACTAGTTACAGGAAACAAAGAGAGAGAATTTACATTGCAGGTCCCTGACAAGTGAGGATGCAATCGCGGTACTAGAACCTGACCGATATATCAGACGATATTTTATGTTGGCTGATATATTGTGCAAAAGTAAAGAAGAGACAGGAGAAAAACCCTTCAACTATGTTATTGTCATGGTCCGGGGTCCACAGGACCCCGTGTGTTTTTGTTTTGCTTCATTTTGTCTGTTCTGTTTGGGATTTCTTTTGGTTGTGAGGTTTAATTATTTCTAGTCCCTGGTGTTCTCTCTGTATTGTGTCAGGTCTGCGTTTTTGTTCCATCGTGTTACTTCCTGTTTTATTTTGATAGTTGTCCAGTCCCAGTCTCTTGTGTTTAGTTTTGCGTCCCCTGGTCTAGTCAGTATTATCAGCGTCACCTGTGTTACCACCTGTTTCCACCTCCCTCATTAGCCCTCCTGTGTATTTAAGTCTTCTGTTTCCAGTGCCTGTTGTCGCGTCGTGGTCCCGTATTCGTCTCCTGCTGTGTGTCTTGTTTCGCCTCGTATTTAGCCTGGTATTTTTGCTCTGTGTTTTGCCACTAGCTCTGCCTAGTCCGGCCTTTTGTTGTGCACCTGAAAATAAAGTTGAAATTCCTTTTACCTGTGCCTGGCGTGTCCTGCATTGGGGTCTCTCCTTCCTGCCTGCCACACAGACGATACATGACAGTTATGAGTGCTGATGTTGCAAAGTTTGGCCACCATAGGGCACTCTGCAAGATGTAAAACATTTGATGGTTCCTAGTTTTAAAATGTAAAAAACCTGTTGTTTTTATTAATTTTACATGATAATAAATGAACTATTTGGATTTTTATGACTGTAACTTGAATAAACTCAAATGGTCAATACTGTTAATTTGTGATTTTAATGATTCATAAACCAAACTGTTTATTGATTGATCAAGAAAGTAGCGAAAACAGTTTTTTCATTTAATGTGGATAAAACTGCTGACTCACCCCTGCTGGAAACTAAAGCCGGCCTATCTAATAAGATCTAATGAAACCTCCCATTCCGCTGAGGACTGATGCTGATTCAATGTACTGTAGCTGAAGCAAATTTATTTATGTTCTTTGCATAAAATACCGGCTTTGCTTGCTGACCTTCTTTCATGCCTTGTCACTAAATCTCTAAATAAAAATCCCATTAGATCTTGACCTGCATTAAATTATGTATATTAAAAGCATGAGCCCCCCCCCCCCCTCATCTTTTCTCTCTTAACGCCTTCCCCTATAATCTCTTCTCCTCTTTGCCCCCACTTGACCTTTTCCCATCTCTTCTGTTCGTCTCCTTCTCATTCAATCCATCTCCAACATCACACCTTTGTCTTACAGCCATTCTTCCAATATCCATCATTTATCCTCCCTGACCTTTTTCTCTCTCACTACCTGTCACACCTTCTCTTCCTATACACTCGTCTCTTGATCCCCTTTGTTTTATAACGTTAGTCCATTTCTCCGCCCTTCCCTCTCTTTAGGGTTGTCTGCGCTGCATCAGATTAGGCCTGTGTCATAAGAAAAAGAGAGAAACAGTGAGATTGCTGGTTGGATTAAAGGGGTGCGGGAATGAAATTCTATGATCTCGTTGTTTCGACGAGTCCCATAAAGTTGGTGTATGTGTGTGCACGCAAAGCGTGGCGTCGCCTTTATCCCCTGTAATGACAGGGAGCTGGCCACAAACGCCTGGCTCTGCAGTGTTGCATGCTGGGAAATCTTGCCTGTATTTAGTAGGTCAAAAGTAAAACAGTTTAAATGAATGATGATTTGACTATTTTGTAGTATTATTGTGTTCATCTATCACTAGGATGTTGTGTAACGCTCACAGCATGTTAAATTACTGTGTGGTCCTGGGGTTGGCTGCAGAAAGGCAGCGTGGCAGAGCACTGCAATATACATTCAAACAAAAGAGTTAAACTGAAGAACATTATGATATTAAGATTGCTGTGACCTCGTACACCCTTGTGTGACATGACAATCTATTTGAAAGAAGACAATGCTTATAAAAGTGAATTACACACATGGATTAAAGTTCTCTGCCGCTGCAACGGATTTCTGTCTATTGGATTGCAGAGAGGCCGCCTATGAGATCAATTTAGATCCAAAAGAGGGAAAAAAAAGTGATGAAAAAGGGTGTTTTCAGGATCACGCTGTCAGGTTGTTCAGGTTAGTTAGCACTGATGTACTTTTACTGAAAAAAGAATACAATGTATCAGATACAGAAAGGTAACACTGAAATATCCTCTTGGCAAAAGATTATTAAAGGCAAACAAACATGGAAGGAATGCAAGAACTGCAATCACGTTTTCTCCGTTCCAGATGTGGGCGAGTGTCAGTGACATTAAGCTCATGCATTAGCTTGCACTCATAAACTGTATCTAAATGATGGTGGTAGCCTCTGTGACCCATTGGTTTGATAACAGCTGTTTTGAACCTTTGAAAGTTTGGTATTTTGGCCATTTCTGTCTGTATGGCCATACATTACACACTTGTCAATTCGCAAGGTAGCCATGCCCTGAAGCATACCCTGCTTTTTCTGCTATTTTACTCTAAATGGATCATAATTTACCAAGTGCACACCAGAATGCATTAAGTAAGACTTGAAATTGGGAATTGAGTCCATTAGCGCTTTAGGATGTTTAGGTGCTAATTATAATAAGAAGTAGGATCCTCAATTTCTAGTCTGGCTTCATGTTGCAAACAGTAGACTTGCCCCCTGGTGGTCATTAGAATAAATACAACTTTATGCCAATAATGCGCTGGTGTCACAGTTCAGACCTGAGCTTTAGATTCTCTTTATAGTGTATGCTTGGAGTGCATCTCATGGTTGCAAAACCAAACTCGTGTACTCATTACCTGAAAGCTGAGCCAAAGCTCAGTTAAGATTTAATATTTTCTGCACTATAGGTAGGAGGATTTTTGTCAGACCTTTTTATTGTCAGATTGCAAGGCAAGGGCAAATGGTTTGTATTTGCTTCAATTCAGTTGCCTGCCATCATCTCCTTAAGTTGCTGTTGTGTTGCCTTCACGACACAAATCCTCTACCAGTCTCACATCACATTTTGTGTAAAAACAAAAATTATATTATGAGAATATTCTCTGTACCAGCTGGCAAAGAAAAATTTTAGACAAAGTTGAAGTTGAGTCCATAATTTTCTTTCCTTACCAGTCATCGTCAGTGACAACCCCAACCCTAACCCTAGGCAATCAGAATATGTCACTTTTAATTAAGTCATTTTTTTTTTTATAGTTCTCCCAAGTGTTGGCAAACAGAAAACAAATAAATGAATCCCTGTAAGTGACACAAATCAAAAACAACTTTTTTTTTTTTTTTTTAAACACATTTGCCTTTCTTCACAACACAGGGTTAGGGTTAAGATTAAGGCCACAATTAGGGCCTAATTGTAGCATCTACTCCTACCAGTTGGAGTTTATAAATGGATAAAATTATCAATGAGCAGAATTTAGTTCAGCTAATTGGTGCAGCCCTCTACGACAGTCCCAGCTTCCCGTGTGGCCCCTCCTCAAACTCCACACCACATGAACTGAAACAACGCAGTGCAGCCAAAAAAGTATTACCATCAAAATGTAACCAGGGAAGCAAACAGGTACCAGATAATCATCTTTTTTTAGCAGATCTTTTAGCAGCTCTGTGTGGATTTGTCAGTGTTCTGCAGAATAGAAACTAGTAAGCAGCTTGCAAGGGCAGCACTGATTAATGCACAAACTCCACCGCTCAGACTCAAGGAAGCGTCAAAGTCGTCAAGGTCCAAAGTGCGCTCGAAGAAAAGATGTAACTTTGTCATTTCATTATCTGTCATCACTGGATTTATTGCTTGATGGATAAGCTTCGATACAAAGTGTTTCAACTGAGCGACTTGAAAATCTCATTACACCACGGTGCTATAAAGCTTCGTTTGTTTGGTGTGATGCGTCCTTTGTCTCTTACAGATGTCCACATGCAGATGCCCACAAACAGACACGGCTTAATGGTTAACTCTAAACTGAAGACGTGCTGAATGCCAGTGTGGCGTTAATAATGCAGCGCACACATTTTGCCTTTCTCAGTTTTTGCTCTCACACATACAGTCGCTCATAATGGAATGGTGACCTTGGGCTATATTGTTATTCATTAGTTGACAGAGGCGGGCAGGCTGCCTTTCCTTCTCTTATCTCTATGGGACACAAACCAGCGGTGGGATGCCAGCGGCTTTGCTATCTGTCCTCACTGTAATAAGCATCACAGTTTTAAATCAGCTGAGATCAGACGTTAGACTTGAAAGATAAAAGGGAAAAGTCTCGCCGTCCTGTCTGTCAGGTGTTAACACTTTAATAGACCAAATTAAATAAGGCTGTCTTTGTTTTTATTCTTCTTCATTTTAGTTTTTGTCCGGACCGCCAGGGAAACACAAAATATTTTGACACGCATGCAAAGATTGGCTTCTCGTAGTTCATCTCACCGTTTGGTTTCATATAACATCCAAGGCTCAAAGCGGCTGTTTGCAGAGACACAAAACGCTATTAGACAAAGTCAGCAGAATCTCACTGAATGCTGTCAGTTTAGATTAACAGAAGACTTTGCAATGCACAACTTCAGGTTCATTTAAGGAAATTTGTAATCAATTTGTGACAAACTTTGCAGTGTCATATATTTGTGTTTTTGAAGCAAAGAGGTCCAAGGTGACTAATACCACTGAGCAAGTATCTCCATGCTGTCACTGAAAGCAACACTGGGCTGCTGGACATGAAATATTAACAAATTCATTAAATTTGCGTCATATACTATTTCCACATCTTTCAGTAAATCACTGCAGCTGGTTCCCGTTTTCACAGCAAAGCATAATGAAATGAAGGTTACACGCAGTGTCTCCTTTAGAATAAAAAAGTGATATGCCCAGCTACAAAATTAATTCCATCAAAACTTTAATAACAGATAGCGAAGGCAGTTTTATAAACAAAGAAAAAGCAAAGAATTTTAAATCTTCTGTATTATCAAATAGCTTTGTGACATGTAATAGCAGATGTGCCTCAGTGTGTGGTTACTGCATGTTACCATTCACTGTTTTCGCGACAAGTCTGAGAGTTTGTTTGTCTGCAGTGCCAAATGCACCCTTGTTCACGCGATTGTGATTAGCGGCTATCAAAAACAGCTGAAGGGAAGTGTTGCATCAATATACTGAAGTTATGGTGTAATTCTTTTTGATTTTCTTTTTAATGTCTAAAATAATCAGACTTAGAACACTGATATATTATGAGCTGTCAAGAAACTAGAGCTGATTTTAAGAGAGTAAAAGACAGAAAGGAAATACTTTGAGAGTTTTCTTTTGTTTTATCTGTTGTGGTATGAAAGCTTACATTTCATTTAGCACTTATCAAAGTTTGCACTCAGAGTCCCTCTGAGATGGAAAAGCTTTGAAAGTTGTATGGCTGCACAAGCCGGTGGAAGTGGAATCAGTGAAGTGTTTTCACTGTGCAAATTACAAGTCAGGATGTAAAAGGTCTTGCATGGCCTTCAAACACCCCACTCAAAAAGTTAAGAATGCAGACTTATTTAATAAACCATATTTTTCATCCTTTTGCATATTTATTACGCGTTTCTACCTCAGAGTGTCGCATGATGTGCAAAATCGGAATAATTTGGGCTCTGGATTAGGTTTGCAGAATAAATTGAACTTTGTAAGAGTTCCAATATATTCTGCAAACTTAATCCAAAGGCCAAATTGAACTTTGTAAGAGTTATGTTTTTAAGATTTTTTTTTTTTTTTTTTTTTTAAATGGCATAAGGCAGTGGTTCTCAGACTTTTTCCATCATGCCCCACTTTGCCAGATGAAGTCTCTTCATGCCCCAGGTCTGGGGTTAGGGGTGGGGTAAAGCAGCACAACGGCTCTATGTACACAAAGGACGGGGACGATGGAGAATTTTGCTAGTCGTACCTGCTAACATTATTTCCTTGTTCCGCCATGAGAATTAATCTGATGTTCAACATTTGTTCCACATCACTTTTCTCCCAGGTCACTCGCTCCCCACCTGTAATGACCCTGCGCCCCCCAGTTAGAAAAACACTGATGTAAGGGCAGGCTGACACCTCACTTTTCATTAAAAGAGACTAGTGAAAAAAGGATGACCCCTCCTTAAATTTGTGTGTACCTTGGCAGAGTTGTATCACTTTCCTGAACTTCCGTACTAATTCCCTCCCTCTCAGCCCTGGAACCTCTTGGCTCCTTTCCATTCCTTTCAATTTAAAATTAGGCAGCTCCCCCATCAATTACTTCAACCAATCTTTTAAGCCTAAAGGTACCACTTGTCTTGCTTACCTACACAGGAACCAATCATTTTTCACAAGCTTTCGATCCAGTTAGCTTGTCTTGTAGCAAACAGTTTACAACTTCTAGAACTGATGAGAACACCCAAACAACACCGAAATCTGGACTCCATGTTTTATCAGCAATGTCTTGTCTTATTCAGATGCCTTAGTAAGGACGGGAACTTTGTCTGCTGCCATAGAAGTCGTGATTGCCATAGAACACGTGCACTGGACAAGATAACAATGGAGTCTGGTATCTGCCATGCTGGTGAAAACAAAGAAGACCTATCAAGAGCACTGTTGTTCTTTTCTGTCTGGTTGGGGTAAATGACACATCACCACTTCCAGCCATTTCGGCTTGCTGTCTCTCTAACTTATAGCTGTACACTAGTCAGATCTAAGAGCAACCCATTCGACACCACCAGTATGAAGAAACTCGTGCTTGATTTACCAAAAAAAAAAAAGTCCCATCATTTCGAAACTAGTAGGGCTGATTCCTAAAGCTGTTATCTGAAAGCTCCTAGTGATACACAACACCAAATACCTCAGAAATAGCTTCTAGTTTTTAATAAAATGCTGCCAGGAAATTGAATCTACCAACAGATAAAAAGCATTTTTATTCTCTTTCCTGGCCTGAGATGGGTTTGTGCCTAAACCAGCATAAAATTATGAGAGGGTAACGAAGCCTTTTGTATCCTGCCACCCATAAAAGTATGTTTGATGTGTATGCATGCATGTGCTTCAGTGTGTGCCTAAGGGACAGAGAGGGTTATTAAAGAGTCTTTGCATCAAAGCTGCTTGATGAAATCCGCCTGCTTTATGTCTTTGCTGCTTCACACTCTGAGCAAGAGAGGAGACACACATACGATGCCTTTTATTCACACTATTGAACAGCACAATGCTACAGGGTAAATGTTCATTTTAACTATAAAAATGTATTTGTTTGCATTGTGCATAAATGTTGGCATTGTGATAAAATCCATACACTTGTGGAGGTTCGAATTAATATTTGCCCTCCAGAAGGTGCTGTTTGCAAGCTGGTTTTTATATGACATTTTAAGAACTCACTTATGGCAGATAATCTAGTGTATAATTATCCATATCTTTCTTTTTCAACTATAGTGACTGCCATAACATGTATATATTTATGGTTCCCACAGGAGAAATTTTGAGTCTCTGACCTTACCTTTAGCAGTCTGGATAGATTTCTACCAGTTCTTGTATAAAAGTCCAGTCACCGTAGCTCACCACAGAATAAATTCTGTCAGATTTTTATTATCTTTGCAGCTAGTCTAAGACCTCCATTTAGTTAAAAATGTGAGTTGTCAATAGTCATCGTAAACTTTAAATCTGTTAAACATTAAAACTTTTGCATTGCCACCTAATTGCTAATGTTACCAATTAGCCCAAAGTATTGATAAAAATGTCAATTTTAGGGTACTATGTACCTGTAGGTTCCCCCAAAGCACTTAGGGTGCAACCTCTGTTATAGGAGAATGTGGTAATTCAGACAGTAATATTATGTTGTTGTAAGTTCCTTAGCTAACTGCAGTAGCTTTCTAACAGATAGCTAACATTAGCTATCTTAGCTAACAGCTAAGATTACGAAAAATCTTTGACCAGAAAATCTAACATTGTCACCTAGTGGGAGGCAACCTGTCTCCAAACAGTAGCAGTCTGACTCGGACTGACTGCAATCAGTCCCAGACAGACTGGTGAATGTTTGGAAACAATTACTGTCTAATCTATAAACACAGACAGATTGCACTGATGAGCACAACTCATCTACGTCACGTGAGCTTTGCAACTGGGGTCTCAGCTTATCTGGTTGCCAACTGGTTGTATTTTGGTTTCCAGTGTAAAACTAGAATACAACCAGCTGGTGTAGGCTGAGCACCTATGTCATTTGGCTGTTAAATCACCATCCTGCAGCAATTACATTGTTAGTTGTGGAGGAATTTCAGCTACACCTATGAAGTTATGTCTAGACTTTGAATGTAAGTAGTTAATCTGAATGTTTGTGTATGTAGATGGCAACAGATTTGTGATTTTGGCTGATTTATCAGAGTTAATTGCCATATTATCACAAACAGATTGCATGCAATTGCTAACTCGACCCCATTCAATTGCAAACTGATGGAAGAGCGTCTCCGTCTTATTGCTGTTTTCTTGCTGCCCTAATGCACCAAAGCCACTATCAAGGCAGAAACTGACTGTGAGGGGTCGCAGACCTTGTCCCCATCTTTTAAGCAACCATTTAAAAGACAAAGAATTCATCGCAGACGGTCACAATAATTTGGGGTGTGCCATGGTGTCAATTACTCTTTTCCCTGTAAGCATCACACAATGTAAGGTGACACTGGATTATCATCTCATGCTATTTCTGTATCCTGGGACTTTGTGAGCAGGATTCTAGTAAACTTTCCCTTAAAATACTTAAAACGTACCCTCAAACCTTTAATGTGATCAAGTGTGCAGTCTCGCACTGCTTCCTGGAGAACTTCTTATGCTCATAAATAGTGATTAGACTATCATTATGAATTGTTCGGTGGTGTTCATCTCAAGGATAACTAATTTCATGTGTTGGAGGATATGACTTCTCATGCATAATGTGACAATCTGACAGCTGTTTGGTTTTTTTTTTTAGTTCTGCTCTACTATTTGTCTGACAGGGACCGTCTGTCTATCTGTCAAATTAATAAGATAACTGTCTCGTCACTGTTAACCAAATAATGAGTAAGAACAAAAGGCCGTTTTCCACTACAGCATCTTTAAGGCAGCTTTTGGCTGGCCCACACAAAGTGCCATTTTTTTTTTTAAATCCAGTGACTAACTGGAAGCAAGAAATAAAATCAGAGTCCAAAATGGTTTCACAAGGATGTGTGGAGAGCGACAGCTGACTAAGTGACTTCTGCCTAGGCTTTCACCTAATCTTTGCCAGTCTTATTACAGTGGACACACAGAGAAGCAATGGTCTGAAAGTTGTCTTTAAAATGTTTGGTAGTTTAAATGGATCGACAGCTAACAGCTCTCTTTTCTTTATAAGACAACTGAGCTGAAAAAACCTGCAGCTTATACTGCATGTGATGATAAACAGTTTTTCCCCCTTATTTGCATTCAGCTGAGTTGTCATTGTCTGTTACGTTTGTTCTTTCACCTCTTGTGACGTGGGACCATCAGGAGCAGCACCTTGTTAAAACTGAACCATCTGTGTGCACTTAAACAAACATGGGCACACAAACGCGCACACACACAGTTGTTAGACGTGATTTCCATGACATGATGGGATGCAGAGGACAGCCCTTTATTGTACTCATCAGAGACAATGAATGCTCAACATTAAGTAAGTTTTTTTAAAAACATCATTTACATTGTCTTCAAAAAAAAAAAAAAAAGAAAAAAAATATTTTTGAAAAATAGTTTATGTGAAGGATTAAAATTGATGCAAAGCCAAATGTTCAATCTGATGAGTAACAAGGAAGCTGTCTGCAGTGTGCATCATGGAGACGGTGCTCGGGATGAGTGTGCACATGCATTAGCTCACTTTGTAAAATCAAACGGGGGGGAAAGGCAAACCATGAGAGATGGGGTCCTGCTCCCATCAGCGTCCTGTTCTGCAGAGTCAGCTTTTCTCTGCCCATCAACACTCCAGCCCCCCCCTCCTTCTGTCTCCATCAGTTGCTTTCTCCTTACAACCAATGCACTTTAACTCTCCTTTCTGTCCCTCCTCCAGCTTTCATCTTGTTTTCCTCTTCTTGTATACCCCCTCCTTCCTCTGTGTCCTCTCATTTGCCCTGCAAAGAGACTTGCAGCCCCGATGAACGGAGGGCAAAGCCAGAGCCAGAGAGCATCTATCATCCATTTGCTTTGTCCCTCTCTCCCGCTCACCTCCCCTCCCTCTCACCTCCCTCTTCTGTTCGCTGTCCCTCCCTCCCTCCTTGCCGCGGTTACGATCACCGCACTTCTCCGTGCGCTGAGATGGGAAGCACACACAGAGGGCTCATTGCAACCCAACTGATCCAGGTGGAAAGCTGCAGAAAGGGCTGACTCGTCCTAAAGAGAGCAGAAGAGAGGTGCAGGCTGACCCTCACTGTCTCTGTCATCACTTAAGGCTTCCAGAGAGACTGGAATTGGACAGTCTGGACACTGGATGGGGCTTTCAACAAGGGTGATACTTGCTGCCGCTTGTTTCCCTTAACTGCTAGGTATTCAACAGACTTTTGCGGACTCCTGATATGGATCCGGGTTGACTCGGGATTGTCTCGGTTTTAGCTGTAAAGGGATCTGGATGTGGATTAGAATACTGATGTGGAGCACCTGAGCTTTGGGGGACATAGACCTCTGGGCCATGTTTGGTTTCTCCAAGATGCCAAAGCTGTCTGGGTGAGTGTTACACCTGGAATTTACACATTTACATTCATGTGGATGCAGGTTATCATGCAAACAGCCTCTTTTTTTTGTCTTTTTTAGATTTTATTTGTATCTTAAAACTTTTTTGCACTCTTGCAGTGAGGTATTACACCTTTGTAGTGAGGCAAAAAAGAAGAGACCTGTATTTGCATTTATATTAGAGGGCATCATTGGTGGAGGTTGCTGTGTCTTTGTGAGAGGTCTGACTGTGTGTGTGTGTTTTTTATTTTGTTCTATTATTTGAGTTTGAGTGACTAAGCAATCCTCATTTGGGACTCTCCAAGGTAGCTTCTGACTTGTTTTAATATTTAGTGATTTAAAAGAAAGGTTTGGGGAATGTGGCAAATGAAAGAAGGAATAGGATCGGAGACTACAAGGAGCCACCGGATGTTGCAGGAGAAGAGATAAACAAGAGAGGACAGAGAGTGGTTACTAAAAAAAAAAAGGGGGGGGGGGGGGGGGGGCAAAATATAAAAGTGAGCCAGGTGTGTGGGGCAAAGAAGGAGATGAAACAAGACTAGTAGGTACTTAAAAGGAGCATGGGTTTGAATCCCCATAACACACAGCCATGGCTACTTGCTGCAGTCATGTTGGAGTTCACAGGTAGAAGATTTTGATCTCACTAACAGCAGGATGAACTAGCAGTGGTTGCAGGTGGAATGACTTTGATCAATTAAAAACAGTAAGCGATCACTCAGTTTAAAAGTTTTCCATGAAACCAAATGTGTCTTTGCTCTTTACAGATGTTGGTGATATCCGAGTTCAACTGAATATCTGCAGCTTTACGTACCAAGCTGTTTGAATTGAGCTCATTTCACTGAACCAAGTGTGATGAAACATTAGAAAGCCAACTCCCTGCTCACCATGACTCATTGCATGTCACTCAGTCTCACTCACACTGATACACACGATCCTTGATTCATGTTTTGTCATGTCACTAAGCCCACTAAACATGGCTCATGGCCAATCTTTCAACCGATATGCAAAGACATGTTAATTTTGCTGTGTTTTAGCAACAGGAGTGCAGGATGGATGGAAAAGAAAGAAAAGCCTCTGACCTTATAACAAGAGCAGCTGCAGTTAAAATTGTGAAAAGGTATTTGCTCCTTTCCTGATTTCTTAGTTTTTTTGCATTTGTCACACTTAAATGTTTCAAATCATCAAACAAATTCAAATATTAGACAAAGATAAACCGAGTAAGTACAAAATGCAGTTTTTAAATGTTGATGTAATTTATTTAAAAAAAAATTTATCCAAACCTACGTGTGTGAAAAAGTAATTGCCCTTAAACCTAATATCCTGTTGTGCCACCCTTTGAGCAAGAACTGCAATGAAGCATTTGCAGTAACTGTCTTTCATATCACTGCGGAGGAATTTTAGCCAACTCTTCTTTACAGAATTGTTTTAATTCAGTCACACTGGAGGGTTTACAAGCATGAACGGCCTGTCACGCCAAAGCTTTTCAATCAGATTTTAAGCGCAGACTTTGACTCAGAGGTGGATTTGCTGGTGCGTTTCAGATCATTGTCCCTCTGCATAACGCAAGTGCGCTTGAGGGTTTTCCTTCAGGGTTTTCTGGTAGAGAACAGAATTCAGCAAAGCAGCTTCAGATCATCACACTACTACTACCATGTTTGACTGTTGGTGTGATGTTCTTTGTATGGAATGCTGTGTTAGTTTTACGCCAGACATAACAGGACTCAAACCTTCCAAAAAGTTCATCTTTTGTCTCATCAGTCCACAGAATAGTTTCCCAAAAGTCTTGGGGATCATCGGGATGTTTTTTGGCAAATGTGAAACAAACCTTTGTGTTCTTTTTGGTCAGCAGTGGTTTTCTCCTTTTTGCCCAGTCTCTTTCTTATTGCTGAATCATGAACTCTGACCTTAACTGAGCCAAGTGAGGCCTGCAGTTTTTCAGATGTTGTTCTGGGTTCTTTTGTGATCTCCTGGATGAGTCATCAATGCGCTCTTGAAGTAGTTTTGGTAGGCCGGCCTCTCCTGGTAAAGTTCACCACTGTTCCAAGTTTTCTCCATTAGTGGATAATGGCTGTCACCATGCTGGAGTACCAAAGCCTTAGAGATGGCTCTGTAACCCTTTCCAGACTGATAGATGTCAGTTACTTTGTTTCTCATCTGTTCTTGAGTTTCTTTAGATTGTGGCATGATGTGCTGCTTTTTGAGATCTTTTAGCCTGCTTCACTTTGTCAGACAGGTTCTCATGAACTCAGCTTTCCAAAAAATGTGGTTATTCAGTTAATTCATGATTTAACAAAGGGTGGTGAGGGCAATTACTTTTTTCCCACAGATCCAGGTATGGTTGGATAGCTTTTTTTTCTTAATGAAATTATCATTTAAAAACTGCATTTTGTATTTACTCAGGTTATCTTTGACTAATATTAACATTTGTTTGATCCAAAATATTTAAGTGTGACAAGCAAAAAACAAAGAAATCTGGAAGGGAGCATATACGTTTTCATGGCATTGTATGTTGTAAGTCTTTGTTTTTCGCATCAGAGTAATGCTGAAAAGCTGATTCATGCATTTATTACTTCTAGGCTGGACTATTGTAATTCATTATTATCAGGCTGTCCTAAAAGCTCCCTGAAAAGCCTTCAGGGACTAGAAAGAGAGAGCAGATTTCTCCCATATTGGCTTCTCTTCATTGGCTCCCTGTTAAATCTAGAATAGAATTTAAAATCCCTGTTAGCATATCTTTTAAAGCATTGTAAGGTGACATTAAATCTTTAACACTTTGTTTTGAAGCTTTTAATATATTTTTTGCTCAAAGACCTCAACCACACAGGATTAGATACTGGTTAGCAACTCCCTGGCAACCTCTGATTGTTAGGGAAAATTGTGTATTCCCCGAACAGTTGGTGAGTGGTTGCTGGAGGTTGCTAGCAGAAATCGGCCACTAAAACCCTCCTCGTGATCACGCTGGTTGCGAGCAGATTGCTGCAGTTGACTGTAGTTTGCACAGAGGACACTGATTCATCTGCAAACATCAACTAAGCACCAAGCAGCAGTAAAACTTGTGCGACAATACCAGAAACAGAGAATGCTCATCTTTGCCAGTTCTGCCTCACTGCTAAAACCAACACATTTTAAAAAGGCACAACTTTTACTTAGAAAGTGAATGGTTGCCATTCCCAGTTTGCATCACACTCACCGTTACAGTACCACATACTGAGTAGCTGAATGGAAGACAAGGATTTGTCAGCAAACTACGGGCGACTGCACCAATCTGCTAGCAGCCAAGGCAAACGCAAGGAGCTTTTTGGTGTGGCACCGTAAAAACTCTTTGCAACCAGTTTCACCAAGCAACAAGCAACTTCCAGGAATCAGTTGACAGCCACTTGGAAAGTACACATTTTTCACTAGTGACCAGTGGTAGCCAGGCGGTCTCTAAGTCTGTGTGTGACCGGGGTCTGAAGAAGCAGATGTTTTGAAAAGAAAGCTGGCTGGTGTACAACTGTCAGATTAAATTACAGTAATAACAGCAAAAATCAAGGGAAGGCACTCTGCTCCCCCGAGCTTTTGCTAAACACAGTTTTAACTAGCTTTGTAAATCCTGAGCGATAAACAGATTCAAAATGTGTTTTTTCATAATTATAATGAAAAACGTATATTTGGAGCATTAATATGGATGAATACAACACACAGTCCAGAAGCAAGAGTCAACAGTGGGCATCTTCTGCAAGTGATGACATTTTTATTTTCATATGATGTTTAATTTGAATAAATACCTTTAATTTCCCCTCCCCTTGTTTTCCACTAAATGAGCTAGTTGCACCGCGCCTTATGTTTGACTCTTATGTCGCCCGGTCATAACGTACGGCACGCCTACTTTTACACACCATTTGTTGTCAGCAGACGGTGAAATAGCAAGAAATTCATAAAAGTGTAACGCTAACAGGCATCAAGAGAGTGCTGCACTCTACATATACACAGATGGCTGGTGTGTATCCATGAGCTGTCACAATACAATGTCAGAGCCTTCTGTTTGCAGATGGCATACAAGCCAAATTTGCTCCATAAACTTTAATGAGTCGTGGCTCTTTCATCACCTTTGAATGCTTGTTGTTAATCATTCATTGTAAGATGGGAAATAAAACAGCTGCAGCAGGTGAGGGGGTTGGGGATCTCTCTGTTTGTGTTTGTTGTTCTCATTCTAATTAGGGACTAATGAGAGTTTTGTCAACACACATCTGGCTCTATTTCAGTAACATTAACCCAGTCTCTCCTATCCATTCCAATGCATGCATCCTAAAGACAAACACAGGACCTGTATCAGTGCTTATAGTGTGGGAAAATCTCAGCTTTGGTGTGTTGGAATTTGGCAGTGAAACTAGCCAGCAGTGCTTGTTTGTGCTCTGAATATCAGATTACAGAGATCTGTGCCAAATTGCCGTCTGCTTTATGCCAATGCATGCTGCTTCTTCAGAGGGCATAGTTCCATTGTACTGAGAGCCATCTGACAAGTCATGGCATCCTAATAGTTTATTCATTTTGGAGTAATTCAAGGGCTTCATTAGATAAAGTGACCACTAATCCTGTAAATATTAACAATCTCGATTGCATGTGCATCCACACATAGTTGTCTGTCTATGAAATATTGTCTTCTTTAATACCGTCCTTATCCCTTTTGTACAATACTGTGCAAATGTTTTGAGGCATCCATTATTCCTTTATATTTTTCTTCCAATGAACCAGACTTTTTTTGCTGACAAGAAAATGGTAGATCATCAGATTTTGATCCACCATGCAACACCACATGGAAAGCGTCTCACTTGGGATGGGGATTGATGATTTTCAGCATGACATTGATCCCAAACACACTGGCAGTGCAGTAAAACCATATCTGGATAGAAAACACACAGTGGAACACTATCAGTCATGGATCGGCCTCCCCAGAGCCCAGACCTCAACATTATTGAACCAGTGTGGGATCATCTTGACAGAGAACAGAACAAAAGGCAGCCAACATCCAAAGAAGAGCTCTGAATGTCCTTCAGGAAGCCTGGAGAACTATTCCTGAAAACTACTTAAAGAAACGAGAAGAAAGGTGGTCATACCAAATATTGACTTCAAGACTTAAAGTTGTACAAACTCTGTTTTTGCCTTATATGATGTATTTCCATGTATGTTTGCACATGTTGCAATAGATTGCTGCACCTCTTTCCCATGTTCCTAGCAAAGTATAAAGAAAAAACATGGGTGGCTCAAGACCTTTGCACAGTATTGAGGTTAGGAAAACGATTGGTAATGGCAAATCAGTATATTGAAATAAAGTTCGTGCTAATAAATTAAAGCACTTGGGAAGCTTAGGAAATGGTTGTATGGAAATATATTTCATACATGTTGCATTACAGCTTGTTGGACCCTAAAAATGAGAAAGGAAAGGCAAAAAAAATCCAAGCATATGTAAAAAAAAAAAGAAAAAAAAAAAAATCCAAGCATATGTATATTAAAAAAAACCTTGTAGTCTGGCTCTGCCCAAGACAATATGCATTGGCACATTGTCAAAGATAACTAAAGAAAATATGTCAGCCCATCCTTACCTCTGACACCTTAGGGTCCTGTTTTCTTTTGCCTTTGGACCAAACTTGGTAAGCACTTCAAGACTGTCTCTTTCAATGGGAAAAGATCCATGTATCTTGAAATTCTTTAACCCCCCCCCCCCCCCCCCCCCCCCGCAAAAAAAGCATTTTATTTATATATATATATATATATAAAATATAAAAATTAATCTTCATTGTTGGAACGAGTACTGCTGCTGCATTTTCCGTAATCTGAAGTCGATTTAATGCTTTCTGAGTGATACCTGTTAAAAGACCATTGCAATAATCTAACCAAGTGGAAATAAAAGAATGAATGATAATCTGAGTGCCACTAAAACTCAGGACTGATCATATCCTTGCAATATTCCTTAAGTGGTAGTAGCAGAACAGTGTGACCTTATTTATACTGTGTATAAGGTGAGACTCGAATCAAATAGCACACCCAGGTTTCTGACAACTGATTTCATGTGAAATGCTAAAAGAGCAAGACAGGACTTGATGCTTGGATGCCGCTTCTCTGAAACAGTGATGAAAATTTGTGTTTTATCTTAGTTTAATTTCAAAGGTTTGCAGACATTCACTTCTTAATATCGGTAAGACAGTTTGTGGTGTTTGAGAGGTTAGTTGAATCAGTGTATTTTACTGGGAGATAGAGCTGTGTTTTATTGGCATAGCAGTCGAACAAAATGTTAGTTCTTTGTATAATGTGGCAGAGGAAGAGCACATATAATGAAAAAAAGAGTAGGCCCCAGCATAAACCCCTGAGGGACTCCATAGTTTAGTACAGCATAAGCAGAGGTGCGGTCACTGATGGAAACAAAAACTATTCAATTTGTCAGGTATGACCTAAACCACTGCAGAGTCATCCCCCAGATATAGCAACCCAGTGCTGCAGTCTCTCTGTCAAAATTTTAAGGTCTTCTGTATCACATGATGCACAAGAACCTTCACAAGTAGTTCTGAAACTATTTGGGACTCTTATTAATCACAGCCTCCATACTGTGATGCTGTCTAACACCTGACCAAAACTTTTCAGAGATGTTATTCTGAGGTAACACTTCAAGATGTCATAGACCATCTTTACAAAGGGTTTGCTATAGCAGATAACTTTGAGATTGGTCTGTAACTGTTATACTCGGAAGGATCAAGGCCAGATTTTTTTATTTATTTATTTTTTGATGAGTGGTTGCACACGGGCTGTCCTTAAGCATTCTGGGACACAGCCAGAGGACAGAGAACTGTTGATTACTGAAAGCAGCCAAGGGGCAGTGACATCCAAATCTTTACACAGACATTTTGGTGGTATCATGTCAACACTGCTTGATGAGTGTTTCAGTTGTGCTATAGTACTTAAAAGCTCATCCATACAGACTGGCATAATTTTATATATAAATAAAAGAATCAGGAGCTACTATTTTGGATTTTATATCATTCACTTTATCCTTAAAAAAGTTTATAAAGTGAAGATATTCCTCAATTGCTGTGGTAAACTGATTTAATATAACAGGAATTAACAGGTGGTCCACTGTGTTAACAAAAAAAAAAAAAAAAAAAGTTTTGCGGCTGCGCTTATTAAAATGAATTAAAGCAGAGAAATAGTTGGTCCTTGCCTTCTTAACCTGTTCATTGGAAGCAAACATTAAAGCTTTCATTTCTTGATAATGTATCTGAAAATTCGTCTTCTTCCACCTCATTTCTACCCTCAGGCATTGTCTTATTAATCTGGGATAATGACCAAGTACTACACTTAGTCGTAAAAGGTGCAGTGGAATCTAAAGTGGATTTACAAAGCATCGTTGTTTGTTTTTCTGTGTCTGAGGTCAGAAGAATACCAATGGTGGTTGGAATACTTCATGAAAAATTTTCTCCTGTTAAGCTCTTTCCTGTTGGCTTCACAGGCTAAATCAAGTCAACATACAACATGATGATTCATTTTGTAAATTATGGTCCCAATACGGTTGACACGCCTCTGCAACATCATGCAGCGATCTGGGGTGATGCCACTGGATTGGTAGACTGGGGTGGTGGTTCCCATTTTCAAGAAGGGAGACCGGAGGGTGTGCTCCAACTATCGGGGGAACGCACTTGTCAGCCTCCCCAGGAAGGTCTACGCCAGGGTGCTGGAAAGGAGAGTTCATCCATTAGTCAAACCTCAGATCCAGGAGGAACAATGTGGTATTCTTCCTGGTCACAGAATGCTGGACCAGCTGAATGTGCGTGGGAGTTTGCCCATAAAGTCTACTTGTGTTTTCTGGACTTGGAGAAGGCATTCAACCGTATCCCTGAACACTCCTGAACGTTCATCTGAACTTCATGGTAGAGGAAGCTTTCTGAGTTCTGCTAACCAATCAGGTTTGTGTTGATTTAGGTTAAATGCAGGTCAACAATCCATATTTAGGTAAATGCAATATTTTAACCATCAGCTATTATCTAATGATGATTAAGCATTTTATTAGATTTTTTTTTTTTTATCTGCATTGGAAAACAGTGGATGGCACATAAAATGGAAGGTCTTGAACTGGATATCGATTGTATGCTATCTGGATATTCTAGCCACAACAGAAGCCCTGAAAGACTGTGCTGCCCCCCAGAGACTAAGGCAGCAGACGAGCCTATGAATTCCCAAGGTGGAGTTAGTGGCCCTTTTTCCACCGACCAGGTGCTGGTGCCAGTATTTGAACCGTTCAGTGTTTTTTCCACCGCGAACGCACTTGGTGCTTGGCTGAAAAATGGGTTCAGCTCTGGCACCGCAAGCTAGCTGGTCTGGAACCGAGAATGTGTGATGAAAGCAGCAGCAGAGCGTAACTCTGCCATCTCAACATGAAGTTTTCTACCGCTATTTCACTGCATGGTGTGTATTACACGAGAAAAGTGATACAGTGTTCACGGCTGTGAATTAGGTTGGGCCCTAAGGCTGAACTTCCTGCTTTGTGTCAGTCCATATCACAGATAAAAGGACGCAAAGTGCGTACTTGTCGTCTTGCTCATAATCACTGTCTGTGTTTACCTTGTGCCACACACAGATGGAACAGTAGTTTTGTTTGGACTGCAAAATATGTTCCCAGCACAACAGTGTGTTCTCCTATGTTTGTGCCCTTGGGCTTCTGTGTCCATACGAGGACCCACCCACACTCATATGCAAAGGATCAGTTCACAAGACGCAATGGAAACACAGGCAGTCAAACCAGATGTGTGTCATGTGAATAACCTCCAATGTATGGTATATAAAATGGAAGTTTGATAAAAGATATATATATATATAAAAACAGATCCTTTGACTACATGTTTTATGTTATTAAGTGCTTCAGTCACACAAGGGAACAGAGTGGCTGGAACCATGACAAAAATTATTACCACAGAGTGTAATGAACTTACCTTTAAAATGGCTGCTTCAAAGAAGGGGACCAGGTCTGGGGCTGCTCACAGTCAGTTGCCATCCTCAAAATGACTTTGGTGCAACAAGATGGTGATAAAATAAAGTCAGCCTGCTATCAGTCTGTATTTCGGGGTCAAGTTGGCAGTTATATGCAATCTGCTTGTGATAATAAAGTGATTAACTGTGATAAACTGGCAAAAAAAAAAGGCAAATCTGTTGCTTTCTACATGCACATTCACTTAAAAAAAAAGTCAAAGACTGGAGAAGGAAAAATAACATCAAGCTGCAAGGCAACCACCCCCACTCAACTTCTGTCTTTCCTCACTCTCTGCCTATAACCCTTAAAGTTGCACGTTTTTCTTGATTTGAGTCTGGATAATCCTCCTAAGGGATTTGGTCGGTGATCACTGCGGGGCGGGGGGGGGGGGGGGCTGGCAGGGTAAAGAAACTGTTGGCTGTTTCATTCAGTATATGAAACTGCATCACATATCGCTTGCGCTCTCGTGCTTTCTGTCCCTCTCTTACCTGTCTCTCCTCTTTATATGGCAGATCCACATATCTGTGTACTTTGCCTGCTTGTAAACCTACTTAAACCAGGCACAAGTCAGCTTCATAGGGGAGATGCACTCTTCAAATTGAGACTGAGGTTGTTTTTGACTGTATCAGCGTGTTGAAATATACTTTAAGACATTTGTTGGTTCTTAAATTAGCTTAAGAGGAGATGACGTGGTGTTCTTTTTTAAATTCCAAACATTTATTTCATCCTGGTCTATTACACATTAGTTATCTCTTAGTGCTTTTTTTTGATAAAAGATACAAGCTCTTAAATGAAGTGCTTTAATCAGTCCTGCATTCCGAGCAGTGTCTTCTGCAGGGACTCATTTCCTGGTGAACGCTAATGTTCTCTTATGCTGTGATTATCACATTTTCTTTCCCATAATTCCATTCATTTCTCACAGCAGATAATGCTGAATGGCTGTAGTGATGCGCTTCAGCTTCCGCTCCCCTTTGACGTAAGCCCCAAATTTGATCAATTACGCAAATGAAGTAAAAACTCTTTTTTTTTTTTGGCTCCGTTCAGATTTTAACTTCCTTCCCTCGTCTCTGCTTCACAAAAACAAATGGCTTTCAGAGCAAGCAGAAAGCACACTCAAACGCAAAAATAATATGAGGTGCAGATCAGTGATGCAAAAAGTGACATTTTCATTGAATTTTGGCTCAGGGGTGTGCGTCATGTGTTTTGTCAATGTGACGAGAATGTGACGCAAAGCTCCTGTTTCTCTGTTAGCTCCTTCATGTGTATTCTGCATGGAAGCCTCAGTAAGGCTGCTTGGTGCATCATTTAATGATGCACAGGCTTCTGCTGTATCAGTGGATAACTGCCTTGTTGCCACCATATTGTGACTGCAGAAATTCATTTTCATTTGCTGAGACCACCTTCTCATTTCCCTAATGTTCATAATAAGGCATGCAGCTGTGTTTATGTTGAAACCACAGAAATCCTTGTGAAGAAACACACACAAACGTCTGATGTATTTCAGACTAATTTACTCATATGACTGAGCTCTCTGAGGTTAAAGCTCCATTCTCGCAGTACACTATACACTAAGTTTCCAAGTAAATACACTGTCATTCAAATATGATGGTGACATTTGTTAATTTCCTTTGGAAGCACAGTGTCCCTGCTTTTTTGGTTTTCTTCCTCAGCACACTGTTGAAGATTTAAAAGTTTGAAAATAACCATAAAACATAAAAAAAATTATATCCACACAGGTTACTTTAGCTGTAGCCTATTTGGCCAGACAAAATGGCATGTCTCGATTTTCAACTTTGTTGCAATTGGGACGTGCTAACGCAAGCTCCCCAGTTAATCTTCTCATGAATTTCCTCATTTTTATACATATATATTACACTTACAGGTATTAAGTTACAAAAGTAGAATGGGAGGCTCCTTTACTGTGTTTGGGTTCGGGAGACAGGCAGCCTCTCTACTGTTAAAAGTAGGCTTAAAACTTTCCTTTTTGATAGAGTTTATAGTTTAACTTTTGTTTACTTTCTCCCATAGTTTTTAATTTGTCCTTCTCTCTATATGACCTCCCTACTTCTTTCACACCTCACCCTAAAACCAGTGCAGCAGATGGCTGCCTATCCCTAAGCCTGGTTCTGCTGAAGATCACTTCCTGTTAAAAGGGTGTTCTTCCTTCCCACCATTGCGGAGTGCTTCTTCATAGGCAATTGTCTGATTGTTAGGGTTTTTCTCTCTAATATTGTACGGTCTCTTAACTGACAGTAAAAAAAACTATATAAATATAATAAGTTGAACTAAATTTATACATTAGATATGACGCATAATTTTGATGACAGTGTAATAACATGATGACAGCAATTCAGCCACAAAGTAGCAGATCATGCAGAGCTGAGGTGCTTAGTGCTTAAAAGTCACAGACTCTCAGCTTACTCAGTAACCGCACAGCTCCAACCACTGGCATTAACATCAGGACAAAAACTTTGCTGGGAGCTTCACGGCATGGGTGTCTGTGGCCGAGCAGCTCCTGGGGTGTAATGTGTAGGTGGCCCAGTACTTTTGTCCTTATAGAGTAACTAGACAATGGTCCTTTAAATAGTTCTTGTGGAGATTAACCAAGCGCGAATTAGTAAGTTTTATGTAGGTGAATTAGGCTGGCTGTTTTCCCTGCTTCATGTCTTTGGGCAAAACTATCTTGTGGCTCAATACTTACTGTACAAATTTGACTGTGGCATCTGTTTTCTTTTCTGTCTGCTGAAACACAAGTGTTTCTTTAGAGGCCAAAATATTCCATTCATCCATTCTTTTTCTTTCTTATCCTGTTCAGGGTCATGGGGTGGGGGGCGCGGGGCAGCCATTCCCAGCTGTCATGCTGTCATAAACAGATGTTGCAGAAAGATACCACAAAATGCAGGTTTGTTTGGCATTTGCACCCTAAAATTGTAAGTGCTGTTGCATTCAGCCTTTAAACATGCTGCATTTCCAGTGCATTTCACAATGTACCGTACCTTCTTCATCCACTGTCTGGACCACTTACTCTTACAGCTGCTGCTGTTCCCTTTTCACATACTAGTAAATGTTTGGTTTCAGTAACACCATAGTGGTAGATTGGTGGTTAGTGGCTCCATAGTGTAGCGGTTTATACTGTTGCCTAACAAGTGAACCATCCCCAGTTTGATTCCAGGAGGAGACAGCAATCCCTTTAGGACTTCGTCAGCAAGAGCATTGAGTGTTTTTTAATAAAAAAAAAAAACCCTCCTCCTCCTCTACCTGCTCTACCTCCTGAGCTGTGGTTCAGGAGGTAGAGCAGGTCACCAACTAATCAGAAGGTTGGTGGTTCAATCCCTGACTGCTCCAATCTGCATGCCCAAGGTATCCTTGGGCAAGATACTGAACCCCAAGTTGCTCTCCGATGCAACTGTCGGACAATGAATCTGTGAATGTTAGCTAGTAACCACTTGGCTGTAGAAAGAAGTGCTTGTATGCATGTGTGTGAATGAGGCATGTTGTGTAAAGCACTTTGAGTGCTCAAAGTAAAGTAGGAAAGCGCTCTATAAGAACCAGTCCATTTACCATTAAGTGATAGATGATTCTGGCATCTATTATCTCTTTGTATAACAAGTAAAGGGAGCTAACAACTATATATTTTACTAATAATATTCCTGTCAGCATTATTTTTCAAAATTGTCCCATGGTTTAAGCACCATCTTATGTATATTGCTTCTTCTACCCAAACAGAGAGCCTGCAGACTGAGCCAACATCTGTACCACAGTATAATTAATAAACACTTACAAGACTGTTTATCTCAATTGAAACAGAAATGTGCATGATGATTACACATCCTGCCATTAACTGGACATATGAAAAAAACTGGCAGGATAGGCTGGCCTTTTTGTCATTTTGGCTACAAATATCGAGATCGTTCAGCCCAGCAGAAGCACAGCAGTATGCAACGATACTCTTTTTCTGCTATTAGTTTTTGCACTTTACACCTCAGCTAAAAGCTATAAACCACATTTCAGGCATTAAAGTCACCCCACATTATCATAAAATCCGTCTATATGCCAGTGACATCTTGTAACATCTAACAAATCCCTCAACTTCCCTCCTGCCAGTCCACAATGGGAATAACAGCTTTGTCAATCATCTGTATACTTCATTACTTAACCATAACCATAACCATACAACCCAATCCATTAAATATCTGAGAATCTGTAATTTAACAAACCCAAATTTATAAATTTAAGCTCAGTTTTGCCCTATTATAACATATCCTCCCAAAAGACTTGGGTAGGCTCCCAGTCTCTTTGATTCCACTATGAAAATGAAAATTATCCCACAAATATCTATTTGCATTGCAGACAATACATTTCATTGGAAAAGCAAAAGCTCCAGGATTAAAATAACTCCCCTTCAAAACATTATGGCACGCTCAATGCACCACATTTATACTACGACGTCCCCATCCACCAACTAAACTATATCGACACTGGACAAACATTTCCAGTTCTCCTTGGACTGATTTGAACACGTCATCTGTAAATATCTACCCATTCACCATATTGCATTTATAGATTCATCGATTAACCCCCACAACTGCTTCAGCTTTACACCATAAACACGTCTCCCACTGCCTGCTGAAAGCAAATGTCATACTTAACGTCAAACTATGGCTTTCTACTCGTACTCAGTCGATAAGGAACTCATTAACGACTCTGCATGGAAATGGAAAGGTGTAACCACCATTAGGCGCCTTTTCAGTAGTTGCTCTCTCATGACCTTTGACCCTACTAAAGCATGCATACAATATAGCCCAGTACTGTCACTACTATACTTGTCAAAAAAGCTACCAGCTGATTGGTTTAACTCAGTGGCCTCTTCTTTTTCCTCTTCTCTCAGCTGCTCACTTTAGGGGTTGCCACAGTGGATCATCAGCCTCCATCACCTCCTATCCCTAGACTCCCCCTCTGCTACACCAGCCCTCTGCAAGTCCTCTTTCACTACTTCCATGAATCTTCTTTGTGGTCTTCCTCTTTTCTTCCTGCCTGGCAGCTCCATATTCAGCATCCTTTGTCCAGTATATCCACTATCCCACCTCTGCACATGTTCAAACCATTTCAGTCTTGCCTCTCTAACTTTGTCTCCAAACTACTCAACCTGAGCTTTTCCTCTGAAACACTCATTTCTAATCCTGTCCGTCCTGATCTCTCCCAGTGAAAATTTTAACATCTTCAACTCTGCCACCTGTCTTTTTCTCAGAGCCATACATCACAGCAGGTCTCACTGCCATCTTGTAAACCTTACCTTTCACTCTTGCTATCTGTCTCCTTCTCATTCTCACACGGCTTCTGCTGAATTTTCATTTCCCTTCTCTCCAGTGTATCCCTCCACCTCCCCAGGCTCTCTTCTGCCTACTTCCTACTCTCCTGCTTGACCTCATCTGTCAGCCTATACATCACAAGAAGGGGCTAAGAGCCGGTCCCTGATGTAATCCCACCTTGAACCCATCTGTCACTCCTACCTCACTCCTACCTCACACCTCACACAGTCTTGGCACTCTGTCATACGTATGCTTTCTCTAGATCCACAAAGGCACAGTGCAACTCCTTCTGACCTTTACCAAACACAAATTAACTCACTTGTACAGCTCAGAATTGGTTCAGTTTACTGCATTCTCAAGCCAGTGACCTCAGAACACACACAAAAAAAGTTAATGTACAACATTATCATCAGCGCCACCATGCTGCAACTAAACTCAACCGAGGCCGCGCGACTGGCACGCTGGAAGGCATGACATGCGTGTCCGAGCTGTTGCTGCAAAACTAAACCAGACATCAAAAGGCAAACGCAACAGGACATTCTCCAAGTTATGAGTTATGAGCATCTGAGCCTCACAGACTGCAACACTTGCACACAATGTTCCACTGCAGTGTGTACCGCTCCTACTGCTTCCATCCACTCTGGCTCTGCACATGCTTAGTATTCCCCTCTCTCCTTCCATCTTTCTTCCAGTCGATATTTCCTCACTTACAATCCCACAACATCTACAGATCTTCAACTTCAGCTTCAACAGTGGCCAAGAAAAACCAAATTACTCAACTGGAAAGACAGAACAATGTTATCTATAAACTACTGACTCGATATATTTACAGGCCGTACACAAAGCTCTCGTCAGCTCTAAAGGACAATCTCCTCACCTGATTTCCTTCCCGGAGGCCGATTTCTCTCCACGCCGCCTCGCACAGGCAGATATGCCAGCTCAAAACAATGAATAACCCACACTCAGACGCACAGAGCTACACATACACACTATGCAGTTATGAAAATTTTAATAACTGATGTTTCTGTTGTTTTTCATAAATTCTTCCTTTTTGTAAATGAATTTTTAAAAAAGTGGAACAACCGGATGTTTCAAGAGCACAACATCTACAGTACACATCCTTTTCCAAGTGCACGCTCAATAATTCATCACTCCAGCTTAGTTTTACTCCACACAGGGAGCAGTTCTGCAGTTGTAGGACGAAAGGAAAGTGAGAAATATCTTGTATATCGTACATTTTTAAATTTCCTCTCTCTCTTACACACACACACACACACACACACACACACACACGCTCAGGCGCTGTGAAACAAAGTGAATCAAACATGACAGAAAAATGTGGATTTGATGAATGCTTGTCATTTATCTTTAATGTCAAATGTAGAAGTAGGGACATTTTTTTTTATTAAGTTACATAAACTTGTTATGTGCTTGCATTGAGCGTGTCTTTTCCTATTGTGGTGAGGGGTTTCCCACATCAGTGTCACACACTGTAATTTGTTGTGACGTTAGACTCTCACTCAGTCATCTGTTAGCTCATTTGGTCAAGGAACCTGATAAAGTGAAGGGATAAATGGAATAGGAAAAAAAATTTTAGTTGAGTGAGTGAAAAGGAGGTGAAAGACGAGCTGAACACTGAGTTCAGCCAGTTGCTTGTTAGCTAATACGTGTGTTTTCTAAAAAGGCTAGTGGAGGAATTAGTTCTGCTCCAAATACGATCACATAATACATACGTGCCAATGTGTACTCTCACTGTCACACACACATTAAATGTGCTGTAAGCCTACCGTACAGGTCTCACACATGAACACTCACACTGGCTTTCACTTTTAAGCCTGATGTGATGTGAGTGAGGTGTATAAACACATAGTCCGGTCCCTGCTGACTGAGCAGCGCTCTTATTTCCCCTAATTAGGTTGAAATGAATTGGCTAATTGAATTTCGAGCAAATTGAAAATCCAAACAACGTTTGAGGCCTCCCAGTTTTCCGACCGCGTCGGCGTGAAGTCGGTTGAAAATGTATCAAAGTTGCTGCACAACTTCATTTTTCATGTGTCAGTGCAACGAAATGGAAGATGGGAAACTCCATATTGTTCAGTTTGAAACAACTGACACATGAAACCTGAAACACACTGCGAGCAAACTAACAGCAAGGCACTCGATCAATGTCTGTGGTATTATAGGATATTATGGACTCTCTTTTACCCCTTTTTATGGGTCAACTCCCCAAAATAGCAAAATATGAAAAATAATTCTACAAAAGACCAGTTTATTTATTTTTATATATATAAAAATTGCAAACATAGCTGGAAATACAATATCTAAGGCAAACACAGAGTTTGTGCAATTCTAACAAGCTTGAAAGTCGATATTTCTTCTTCAGCACAGCCTGAACTCTCTGAGGCAGCTTTCTTGTCATTTCTTTAAGCAGTCTTCAGGAACAGTTGTCCAGGCTTCCTGAAGGACTTCCAAAGCTCTTCTTTGGATGTTGGCTGCCTTTTGTTCTGTTCTGTGTCAAGACGATCCCACACTGCTTCAGTAATGTTGAGGTCTCCATCAGACCTGTTTCTACTGATTCTTGTGTAATGTGGCATACCTCAGCCTTTTCTCCCTGTTTCCCTTCCTTAAGAATGGCTTCCTGACAGCCACCTTTTCCAATGATGAGGCTTCAGTGAACAGTAGATGGATCAACTGAAGGGTCAGATGCCTCTCTCAGGTCCTGTTTCAAGTCTTTGCTGGATTTTCTTTTCTTTCTTATTTCTTAAGGACATAACTTTCTGATATTGTTCATCTGCTGGAGATGGTTTTTAGTACTGCCACTTCTTCTTTTGTCCTCCACTTTTCCAGTTTCATTTAATTTAAGGACACACTGCACACCGTGCTGAGATATGCAAACATTTTTGGCTAATAGCTCTTTGGGAAACATCTTGTTGGTGCAAAAATACTATTTTATCAAACTGTGTTATCTTTGGCATTTTTCCTAGATTCAACTTAAAAACTGTAAATGTGTTTTTGGTGACCAGTTACTGGAAACAAAGTGCCTGAAGATATTATTTAAAATTGGTTCTTTGCTAAGTTGTCCGGTTCGTCCCTTGAGTGAGGTGCCTTTTAACGGTTGAATGATGTCAGTTCTCAGTGGCTTAAGAAACAAAATAGATTCCTCTGAAAAGGGTCAGGTATAAGGACTGGACTGAAAATGAGTGAAAAAGCACTGAAAAGTTATACCTTTATGGTCAGTTGTGAGTTGATGTAGCCTAGCATAACGACCAAAAATAGAGATGTAGGAGAGCACTTCGTTTGTCTCTATCAAAAATGAAATACTTGACCTCTTTAATTTTAGCCATTTTTTTTTTTATTTTCACAACCTTTGAGCAGCATATTCAATTCAGCATCACAGATTTCAGTGGGACCAGTTGTGGCTTCATCGCTGTGATGTGAAGACCTTGGAACGCTGTGCAGTCAATGCGCCCAAGTCTTGCAAAGACATACTTCCAAAATGTAACTTGCCCTAAAATCCCAAATAACTATGTTTATGGTTCTGTTTTTGTATTTTACACAAATGTTAATTAATCAGCTGTAAGTATGTTTATCAGTGAGCTGCCACATATTTATCTATGGCATAGCCTACCTAATTCCAGTTTTTATTTTCTGCCTCGCTCGCTCTCTTTTTTTTTTTTTGGCTGTAAACAATCTGAGAGCGGAGAGATTTTCTTTCGGAAATTATGATTCAAGAAGCAAGACATGAGCTTAAGTGTTTCTCATTCATCCTAATGATCACCATTCTCCCACGTAATCTCATTTAGGGAGCGTTTAGAGATATTTTTAGCACGTGGAATCAGGCTTCATTGTCGGCTGCAGATGTTTTAGTCAGCTGTAATGTTTTCAGCCTGTTTGTGTTTTGACAGGAACTGAATGCACCCAGTGATAAATGGCTTTGCTCAATTGTATTTAGTGACGTCCACTCTGCGCATTCTGCAGCTATGGATTCTTTAACACACTGAAAGCAGACGCATGCGCAAACGCACTCATGCACTCTCACTCACTCTTCCTCTAACCTTTCCAACTGACTTGAACCAAACAGACGGAGGGTAGTCAATGCTTTGGCTGTCACTGCATCACGCGAGTGCAGCCAACCAACCAGAAACACAGTGGTAGTGAAACTCCCCACAGGCATGACCTCAGTTAATGCAGCATTCCCCAGTCCGAACATGAACGGGCGTAAAGAGCTCTGGCACAGAATGGAAAATTAACTTTAAGAAGATCTGGAACAAATGTAAACACATAGGACCAATTTTTCAATTATTACAATACAGTTTTCTGAGAATCTAAGAACACACAAAGCTCACTCGACTTGTGTCTAAATCATTACATTTTCTGGTATAAAAAAAAAGGCTTTGTTAATCACAAACTGAGAAAATAAGCTGACTGGTGGGTCTTTTTAAGCTGCATCTTACTCTTGGTTCCATTAATAGACAGTCATAAGGAACAAATTGCAATTGAAAGGCTGAATCTCGTTATAGGTTTTGATTTTCTGCTCTAGCTCGACACATACAGCAAAGGTAGAAGAATTGATTGTCTGAATTTATTGTGTATTAAGGCTTTGACAAATATAACTTCAGAAAGCATCGGTTCTTTCTGATATAAAATAAAATCTCTATAATGATCCTGGTTTTACCCTTGGTGAGTTCAAGTGTTGCTCCAGTGGGTGCTTTGGCCAACTATAGAAGTTATTGATTTAACAACAGCAGAAATATAATTCAACAATCATTTTTTTTTTTTAACTATAATGTGTAACTTGCTCTGCTGCCCTTTCATATTTTCTGCCCCTTGGTTCCGCTGGGCTCCTCCTGACATTTGCAGAGAATCAATGAGGTGTTGTGTCGTGGACTCTGTTGTCCAACAGAGATGCACCGCTGTGCCACAAAGGTTGAAAAGCGATGCTGTAAAGTGTTTCAGGTCTGCTGCTGAGACAGCGGACGATATCAGCATGTTACACTGTGACACAGCGTAGACACAAGTACAACTATCACCTTTATCTTGTCCTGATACAACTTAAGGCATTACTCTTATTCTCCATTCTCGTCTTGTAGTTGCTCTTTTTGTGTTCTTCAGAATTATTGGTGACCTACTCTAAGCCTTTCCTAAGCTCAGTTTTACTCCTCAGACTCCATGTGAGGCAGAATGAGTGGTGAGCTTTCCAGTTTCGTTAATCGAGGGTCCAAGTGAAGCCATCTGTATCGAAACGCTGGTAGTAATATATTATCTAAAGCAATACTTGTCGCTGAACAAGCATGACCTCCTATTGAGCTGTAAGAGTCATGTTGCCTATTGATATTTGCTTCAGCTCCCATTTTCAACACACTAAGGCCATCCTGCTAGTCAATCATGCTTTGGCTTACACAGAACCCAAGGCAGTAGTCATTTTGCATTTGCATTACCTTAAAGGATTTAAAAACTTATCTACACAGTATACCCGCTTTGCATAAAGCACGTGTTTATTACCATGTTAAAACCAAACAATAACTACAGGCTGCTACATGCAAAACTAATGTTTTATTACAATAAATTAAAATGTTTGAGACTGTTTGAAAATCAAATGTCATAAAGAAGACACAATAGCCAGTGCTATTTAAGTAGATACATTCAATAAATGAATCAACACCAATACATAAATATATGCATTCTGATGGGACCCTAAAGGACCCAAACAAGCTCCTTTTATACATGGATTCTAGAGCTTGACTTCCTGTCTTGTTTTCCTTCTGTTTAATGTGAATTTCTGTGCATACAGATGGTAACAGGGGGCAACATGGCATTGTTGTCTCACAGCAAGAAGGTCCTGGGTTTGAATCCACCTTGGCTGGGACCTTTCTGAGTGGAGTTTGCATGTTCCCCTTGTGCGTGGGTTCTCTCTGGGTACTCCAGAGAGTCCAAGGACATGCAGTTAGTGGGGCTAGGTTAACTGGTAATTCTAAATTGCCCATAGGTGTGAATGTGAGTGTCTCTCTGTGTTAGCCCTGTGACAGGCTGGCGACCTGTCCAGGGTGTACCCTGCCTCTCACCTGTGACAGGTGGGATAGGCTCCCGCCCCCCTGTAACCATGAAAAAGATAAGTGGAAGATGATGGATGGATGGATGGATGGATGGTAAAAGATTTGTGATTTTTGACAATTCATTATAGATAAATGCCATATTGCCCATTCAACTGCAAACAGCAGACTAATAGTAGATCAAGAGCAGACTGACTCTGTCTTTCTGTCATTTTTTTGCCATCTTGATGCCCCAAATTCACTTTAAAGATGACAACTGACTGTGGGTGGTTGCAGACTTGGTCCCCATCTTCAAAATGACCATCTGAAAGGCAGTGAGACTGCAAGTTCACTGCATACAGTTGTAATAATTTTGGCCGTGCTGCAGTCTTCAACCACTGTTTTTTCCTAATGTAACTGCAACACTAGAGAACTCTTACAGGATGTTACCATAGTCCCCAAAGTGTAGATGGATATTCACTGCCATATCCTTTACATCTTAACCTCCTCAATGGGATCTAGAGCTTTCATCAGCTACTATCTTATCTTGTAACTGAACACACTTACATCTGCAGGTGCTGGCCTTCGACCAAAGCTCTTCCCTTGAAGAAATGTGATATTTCCACAAACTCATGCTAGTTAAATGCTGTGAAATGACACTTGCAGTGTCATTAAAGACAGTCACTGAGCAGGGATCTGTGTGTATATGTGTGTTTTGCTGCAGTTTAGGGACCAAATCATTAAACGGGGAAAGGACAGGGCGTCCTCAGTTTGACAAAAGCAGCAAAGAGGTAGAAAAGATAAAGAATGAGCAAACAAATAGCAGCAAAGCCCTTAAAAGGCTTTACCCAGTGTAGTGCTTGTTAATGCTGCTGTCATACTATCTGAGGTGATACTAGTGGCCTGGTGTTCAGCGTGAGCTTCATTGTTAAATGAGGCTGCAGTGCCCTGAGGCTTAACCAGGCTGGACAGCTGTGATTGATGCAGCTGACTGTGTACATATTGACATAACCCTGACATCTCTGTCTGCTTATACAATGCGTATGTGCACTGACTTGAATATAAGTATTCACATTTTGTAAGCGCTGTATAAGAAGAAGGGAGCTGTCCATGGTCCTGAAGTCAGCTGATCAGAAGCCTCCATAAAGCAGCTCTCTCGCTCACCTACTTTGATGTCTTTGTAAGGAGTACCATTTTATGGTGTGCTATTAATTGATTCCATCATCACAGGCTGTTGGCATGTTTCCACATCAGTAAGACTAATGAGCGTTTGAAACGAGCTGAGTTTCAACTCTAAAGATATAACGACGTGAATCCAGCTAATAACTGCAAGTAAAGTTCAGCATTTATTATGATCATGGAGGACAGTTAATTTGCAGAGGGAAGACTTTATTGTGCACACTGCAGCACAGTGCAACACCAGAAATGCAACATTTAACCGCAACCATAAAATAGCAGAAGAGTGGTGACTCACTGCCTGTGCAGTTAGTGCTGCTAGGCTATGGACCGAGCAGCTTGGTTCGCTGACAGGGAAATACAAATGATTATATCTGCTCGTTTAGGGTCACGGTGGCCTGAGAGGACATGGTCAAAACTAAATAAATCACCTATTGTTAGAAAAAAAAATCATTTTGATGAATTGCTTTAACACAGCCTCTTTCAGTAAACTGAAAATTGCTGTAGATTGTTTTTCAGTGATTTATGTAGTTCCAGTGTTGTGCTCACAAGCAGTTGGTGCCTTGGTTGCAAAAGCAAACAGTCATGTTATAGCTTTGTTTGTTGAACTGCAAATTGTGACATCAGCTTCCTGTGCCAGACACTGGTATGAAAAATAGTAGCAAAAAAACTGCACATAATGATGATGAGTATAGGTAATAAGATGCAGTTTGGGTTGTTTTAAGCTCATTTACATATTTCTTTGCATCATGTGGAAAACTAAAGTGAGATGCACAGCCACTTGGTAAGAGGCTTGGTAAAGTTACAGTTTATCTGGGGAGAGTTGATAAGCCTGATTGCCAGGCTGTGAGGAATGATGGACATAAAGTTGCCAATTGATGGTTGGGAGGTGAACAGGAATCATCTGAATGAATGAATTCATTAACCCCAGAGTTGATGAGCGAATCAAATTGCTCTTGAGAAGAGCAGTTTTTTCCACTGCAGTCACTGAATTTGCATGTGTTTAACTTACAAGAGGTTCCAAAGCCTTTGCTGCAAATTATCAACTTTGTGAAAGTCTCGTAATGTTGTGTTTTTTTTATTCTGTCATGCTTGTTTAGCAAACTCTAATTCTGAAAGATATAGAGGCAGCTTTCTGAATGGAGCTAAATATTCGATGGGTTACATAAAAAGAAAGCGTTTGTGTGTGTGCGTTGCTGCCCGTGTGTGTAAAATGCACTGAGAGCCAAAGCGTCTTGTGTTCAGATAGTAAAGCTATATAAATGGAGAGCACTTCTAGGGCAACTTTTAACAACATTCACCAATGTTTCATTTATGAACAGCAGGAAGACTGAATGAGTAGGAGAGCAGAAAAGAAAGATAGCAAATGGAATAAGAGTGTGTGTGTGTGTGTGTGTGTGTGTGTGTGTGTGTGTGTGTGTGTGTGCGCGCACGGGAGGAAATTCAGGCAATGGCTGGAGTTGTCTTGCTAGCAACTAAGACTGTGTTAACTTGGAGTTTTAATGAGCATAATCAGGAAGACTAAGAGTAGAGAAGCTGTATTGGTGAGCCAATTAAGAAACTTTGAGTGACAGATCAATGCCAGACTGGTCAACCGTGTTCTACTGACAGCAGCACGAATCCAGTTAATCCAGATGAGATGTTAGTTTAAATGTAATCTGCAAACATATCATCTTTGATGAGACTGCCAGCTCTTGCCAGACTTTAAGTTTTATATGGAGAAATCATGTGTTGGATTAAGAAGTCAGTTGCTCTTCTTTGCAGTAAAAATCTATACAGCCTAATATCACAAACAAGAGCCAACCATCAGCGGTAAAATATTTAGCTGGTTCAGAATTGCCAAATACTGCAGTTCCTCAAATGGCCTCTTGAGGCGTACATTTAAAAGCCACCCAATCCCCATTATATCCAATTACATCAAAAATAAACATCTTTACAGCCTGACTGTCATCTCTATAGCTAATTCAGCCCTTTGGAACAAAATTATGGGGGAAGAATTTTATTAGAACGTCTTCATTTAAATGGTTTGAGGCTCAAAAATAGGCCTGACTAATGGAGCAACAAGTGCCATTAGCAGTCTGCTAGGATTTATCACTGACCTGATCTTTGAGGTTTTGGTCCATATTGACATGACAGCATCACGCAGGTACCGCAGTTTTGTTCCGTTCTACTACATTCCAGTGGTGTTCTGTTTTATTGAGATCTGGTCACTGTGGAGGCTGTGGATGGGTACACTGTGGACAGCAACAATGGCTGTGATGTTTAAACAATGCTCAGTTAGTACTGAATGGCCTGAAGTGTGCCAACAAAATATCCCCAACACTTCACACAACCAGCAGCCTGAACTGTTCATGCAAAGCAGGATGGATTCATGTTGTTTACACCAAATTCTGAACCTACCATCTGAATGTTGCAGGAGAAACTGCGACTCATCAGACCTGTTGTCTAATTTTGGTGAGCCTGCACAAACTGTAGCCTCTGTTTCTTGTTCTTTGCTGACAGGAGCGGCTCCCGGTGTGGTTTTCAGCTGCTGTAGACCATCTGCTCAAAGATGCTCTTCTGCGTACCTTGGTTGTCATGAGTGGTTATTTGAGTTACTGTTGCTTTCATAACAGCTCATAGCAGTCTGGGCATTTTCATCTGATCTCATCAACAAGGCATTTTTACCCAGAGAACTGCTGCTCACTGGATATTTTCTCTTTTTTGGTCCATTCTCTGCAAACCCCAGAGATGTTTCTGCATAAAAATCTCAGTAGATCAGCAATTTCTGAAATAGTCAGACCAGCCTGTCTGACACTAACAACCATGGCGCGTTCAAAGTTCATTCTGATGCTCAGTTTGAACCTCAGCTGGTCAACTTGACATGTCTCCATGCCTAAATGCACTACATAGCTGCTGTGTGATTGGCTGATTAACATTAATGAACAGCTGAAAAGATATACCTAATACAATAGTGTCATTTGATTTATGTTTGGTGATATTAAAAAAAGGCAGAAGCAACCAAAATTAGTACCAACACAGTGTCAGAAATTTTAATATCTTATTGTCGTTCATATGTGTATGCGTATAGTAATGGAGCTGTGATGGTAAAGACTTGCTTTTTGCTACATTATTACTGAGCCCATGGATGATTTAAGATGATGATATTATGATATGTCTCTGTTTGCAATTTTTCAGAGTGACACTGTCAGGCTACGATTTCCCAGGCATTCATCACACAATCTGACACGCTCCAAAATTTATAGCACAACACGGCACAGAGTGTGACCAAGATTTTATTACGCCATGCTCGCTCGCACAGTGTAAAATGCAATGAACCCGCAAGCTGTTATCGCCTGTCTGTATGGGATTGGAGTCTGCTTCCCTCGCTCCCCTTTATTTCTGCTGGAACTTTAAACCAGAAGCAGAGAAAGACAGCCAGCCTTCATCCTGTGCTTTTCTATGGGACCTTTAAAGCAGAGCCAGAGTGTTCTTAATAGAGCCTCCTGCTGAGTTAAAAGAACATGTTCTCAAAACATGCTTCACGATAATTGTGAAGTTCTTGCAGAAGTCTTTTCATTCTTTATTTTGAGTGTGCGTGTTCAGTGGTGTGAAACCACAGCAAGTAGAAGTCTATCTCTTTGCACACCATCTCAACTCCATTCAGCTCAAATACCTATGATCAGAGCAGATTTTCCTAAAGCACTTAAATCATTCTCTGCTTTTAAAGGGAAGATTGCGAATGAACACTTTTCTCTTTATTGAACACTCAGCTGGCACGTTAAAAGTGAGGGAACTGAGAGAGAAGTGACCCAAACCCTAATTTACATTTTCCGTGTACATTTCACAAAGCTCCGCCCAACCACTTAACCTACACGTCCTTGTATTCTGAGATGCATCCTGCTCAGCTTGTAAAAGGAAGAAAATAAGTCTCCCATAGAAGTGTGCTTGATCTTAAATTACCCTAGTTGTTCTGTAGAGTGTAAAGTGGTGGGAATTGGCAGGGCCACTCAAGCTGGGGGAGGCAGATTTTACTCCGCCGGCTGCAGTAAGTATTGTCATAATGTAGGCTAAAGCATCTTGGGAGAGCTTTGCCTTTTGTGTGATTTCGGTCAGTCTGGCTAAAGATCTTGAGGGGGTTTGAAAAATGTAATGTCTCCCCTTGTGTGTGTGTCTGTAGTCTATTCAAAAAATGGAGGTCAAACAAAATAATTTTCACTCCATGCAGTAATAAGTAGACAGGCCACTGGCAGAGAGAGTCCTTCAAATGGCCTCATTGTTGAGCCCAGATCTTTGAAATGTTACAGCGTCGTGTTTGAATCATAATTCTGCTGATTCAGATTGAGAATTGAAAATGTGTGTCAGTAAAGGCCAAAGTAGAAATGACTCAGTGACTCATAGCACTCCTTTTGGACCCCATTTTCCTTCAAAGAGACTGTCACATAAAGACTGATAATGTGAGGGTTTAGATCACATATTGGAAAGAGCAAAGAACCTGCTAAGACATGCACCCAAAAACATAACATAATGTAAAACTGAAGGGGAAAAAAAAAAAAACAGAAAAATCACAGCGTGCCTGATCTCTGATTTTAAGATAATGCCTTTAAATGTCTTACAATCGTGTGGATTTAGCTTGTCTTAGCTGCTTCTGTCTCTTCATATAATCCCAGACTGCCTCACGGATGTTAAGATCAGAGCTCTGTCGGGGCCATACCATCTGCTGTACAGCTCCTTGTTCTTTTTGTTGCTGAAAATGCTTCTTTATGACTGTTTGTTTGGGGTTGCTGTCATGCTGCTGGATGACTTTTGATGCTGACTGGGCAGCTCTCTGATGGTACCGCTTGATGGATAAGAATCAAAACCTCTGAATTGCCCAAACCTTTTACACAAACTTATAACTGCAGTAAAATATAATACAAATAATAATAAGGAATAAATGAATATGTTCCCAAGCCTAGCCCAACTCTAACCCCCAATCCTTCCGTTTTGAGCTACCACTAACACGGCTCCCAAGTAGGCAGCAGTCATTACAGCTATTTTCTAGTGATTTTTGAATTGTGCAATAGACATGAACACTACAATAATCGTATTGGAGAGAAAAGAAACAATTTAATCTGCTCTGATGGACTGCTGCATGTAAGGCATAGTTATGTGTGTATGTGGTACTGGCTGACCCCTCTGGATCATTTTTACTGGACAGTAAGAATCCAAATCATAGAGAATGGGAGAATGAGAATGGAAACATTTGGTGAGCTCAGTGTTTGGGGCCGTGCGTTCTTGCTGACTGGAGCATGTGGCCGAGGAGCAAAGTCCGTGCCAGCTGGCTCGGCTGTTTTGCGTGGGGGTTTGACATATGATGCAGCAAAAAGCGATCCGGCCAACCGCTGTCTTTGTTACTTTGTAAGGACAGGTATTTATTCATCATGTGTGCAAATGTATGCAGGTGTAATAATGTCTTATGAACTGAAACCCTTTCTCTCATGTACTGACTGTGTATATGCAAGAGGGTATGGATCGGAGTCCAATAAATCACCGTGATCCAGTCTTTGTTCTTAGTGTTTTAAGCAGGCTAATGTTAAGTCTGAGAGGATCAATATCTGTAATGAGAGTCAATGAAGGACCAGCCATAACAAATCATTGGCGGTTAACTACAGGAAGCAAGCATGAGGATACTTAAGCACTCAAAAATACCACCATAATCATGTGTAGATTACCTAATGCCAAAGTACACAACAGTTGATTAAAAAATCTGGGGGCACTGTTAATACTTTTACATTTTCTTTCATAACTCACAGAAAACTTCAAATACACTAGTCATCTTTTGATAGAAGTAACACGTATATGTAAACTAATGAACAGCAAAATTGATATATTTTTAATAAGAACAAGACAACAAAGTTTATTTTAATAAAAGAAGGGGCAATTGTAACAGTAGGCAAAGGCGATGCTGAAAAACTTGACTGTTTGACTTTTTTTATTGGCAGATACATTCACAACTAGTATTTTCCGTCTATATAAATGAAACATTTAGAAAACATGCTAACTGGAGCATTTAGCTCTTATATAACTGTAGACCAGTGGTTCCCAAAATGTGGGCTGCGGCCCCAAGGCACTGCAGGGGGGCCGCAGTGATGACAGAACTTCAGTTTGAAATTACTCACAAGTATGTACAGTTACATAATTATATAAATGTGTTTGTTTATATAAAAAGTGGATTAAAACTGGGAATAGGAGGTGGTTAATTTGTGATATTACTCATTACTCTGACCTAATTTACTGCTCTTCTATTGCAGTTTGTGTCCCAGTGGCAAGTGGGTCACATATTGGCATTAGCACTACACATGACTGGGTAAAATTAGCAATTTATAGTTGTTTGTTTTTTCAATCAAATTTTCAAAGAAATACATCACTTTCTCTCTCGTATTCTGATGACTGTGATGATAGGCTTCTAGCAAGGATGGCGCTTATGTTATGAATTTGACAGCAGCAGGAATAACTGAGAGAAATTCATCCCTTGGATAAGGTTTTTAAGAGGAACGTGAATTGATCAGTTTAAAAGAAAGGAGTGCTTTCAATACAGTGTCCTTTTCAGCAAAGGCAAACCTATGAACAAAGGGCCCTACTGCCTCTTTTGAATGCATATTGGATTGATCGCAGGTTGAAGTAAAACTCTTCAAATGGGAAACAGAGGGGTGAGCGGGGGCTTGTGTACACACGCTTCAATTAGACAGAAGTATGATCTGGTTTAAGGGTTCATGTCTCTAAGTTGTCAAAGTTTGTAAGTTTCTCCACAGAGAAATATGCTGAAGGCATAGAGAAGTCTTAGTCATCCTTAGGCATAGAGAAATTTTACGTGCTGTTAATGAAAGGGCCGTCCTGAAACTGCCTTTAGGTCACAGTTTGTAAAACTGTCTGTACAGTAAATATGTAATTTTATACAGATATACGGTGTCCAATCTCAATAACTTTGGTGAAAACCGGGCTTTTCACTCAGCTCTCCCCAAAGTTTTTGGGCTTTGAGGGATCCGAAAGATTCATTTAACAGCAGTTCAAGCATTTTAGTTTGTTTAATGTGACGTAATCTTTCCCCCTTAAACAGGTCGTTCACGCTTGTAAACCCTCCAATGTGGCTGAATTAAAACAATTCTACAAAGAAGAGTGGGACAAAATATATTATCATTTAAAAACTGTGTCTTAGATTTACTCGGGTCATCTTTGTCTAATATAAAAATTTGGAACATGTAAATGTGACAAATATGCAAAAAAAAGAAATTATGAAGGGAGCAAACACTTTTTCACAGCAGTGTTTATTGGACACATAATTAATACAACTGAACAGATAATACAGAAAACACAGCATTAGTCTTTTTACACGTTTCACTTTTTAGTAATCCTGGCTTTGATCCATTAAAACTAATAATGTTCCTGTCAGGCTCGGCTATACTCTGTTTGGTGCTCATTAGCAGAGGTTTGATGCAAAGACATCAAATAAAAAATTTTAAATGATCGTCTTCTGAGGAACAGCATGCTGTCACTGTAAGCATATCACCAGATTTCCCATGCTAGCATTTTGAGCAGGCCATCCTTTTGGCTTTGCTGTCAGAGACATTTGGCCTTCTCTGTCTCATTGGATCAGATTTTTTTTTTTCCCCCTTTTTCTGGAAGAAAACCAAAGTGATGAGTGAAGCAGGAACGGCATCCAGGTGAACTTTAAGAATCTGTTTCCGCTTCCTGCTTCCTGCTGTGTGACTCCAGCCCTCAGCTGGAGCGGTGTTTCCATACATGCTGCTGCTCTCCCAAAATCCTCTTACTCCCCACACACACATCCTCACATAGTTATACACAGCCGAACACGCTCACACAGAAATACTTACACTCACACTCACAGACACACACAGCGTGGATTTGTTTTCTCTGTGATGAGAGGGATTATGGGATAAAGGAGACGAGGCCACAGCAGTTTAGTTCAGGTTGGACCAAAGCTGCTCTCAGCAGCAGCAGCAGCAGCAGCAGCAGCAGCAGCACAATGACGGACAGATGAATGTCTGGCTGCACACTGGAGATCTGCACCGCCGTTAGCACCATGGCCGTTGTGTCTTTTGGGTGCAAAAGCTTCTGATTGGGATTCTAAAGTGGAGAGCGGAAATGTTTTTCTTTCAGATGATTGAAGATCAGCAGAAGCATCTAAGCGTAGTCCGTGGAAGGCAACAGAATAGAGAGGAGTTGAACTCAGAAGCCGAAAAGTGAAATGGATCTGTTGCTTCTCAGGATCACTTGAATATCATCTCTTCTTATTTTTAAGCTCTTACAAAGGCGTGCGAAAAAAAAAATTGTCTTGAGACAGCTGAAACATCCCTTTCTCACTTTTTGTCCTACTTTATTTAAGCTTGTCGCACACTTTCGATCTAAGGACAATTTTCTGTTTCATATACTGCACGCTATGATATGACTGATGTTCTCAACCCATCGACAGCGCGATATGGGGATCGAGCGACTGGATTCATACGGTGATGACGTCCTCATCTAGTATGCATTTTCACCTACTTTAACAATGTGTGTCAGATGGGGACTGAACAGCTTGGCTCTTTAACTGTAAACAAAAATCAAGAGCTGGAACATTAAATGTAAAGAAAACACTTGAGAATCAGCTGTTTGGTCAAATATTAGTCTGCATTTTGCTACTGAAATGCCATTAAACCTCTAATTTTTACTGCAGCTATGCATCAACTTGCTCTGACAGGCATAAACTTCTGCTCATGGTTTATGGCAGTGGGAGGAAGGCTAAACAAAATAAATCAGATGGGGAAGATAAGCACACAGATGCTGCTTCTGTGGAGAATCAGGGATTGGATGCTTAATGATCTGTGTGCGGTTAGTCGCTGTAGCATGTGAGACTTACTGTAAATTTTTGATTCACAAGGATGATATATCCAATTCTCATTATAGGATGAAGGCGTTTTGGTATAACTCACACTGAGGCGCCATAGTGTCTCTTCTCCCATCTCTTCCCCCTGCGTCTGTGCACTCCCACCCTCCTGAAACCCACAATGGCATTGTTAGCTTAATCTACAATAAGAGAATCAGCTGTCACATCAGTGCTTTCCCTCACTGCGTGCGTACAGTTTTGCTGAGCGACCGCCGCAGAGTCGCTCGTGCGTGCAGCCATCGATTGCCTATGTGTGGAGTCGATGAGCTGTTATTTGACTGCGGTCGATTGCACTAAGCAGTGCGATCTCACACTGAGAGACGACAAGTCTTACTAATTGGAATGAGAGAAATCTAACTAGAGGTGCACAAAGTGTCTCTGAGAGTGCATTTCTAGTGCACTAGTTTCATTTAAATGCTGTATAATGATTGTTTTTTCCAAACAGAGGACAATTTGGGTAAAAATAGTTTCATTGCAGTCTTGAAATCCAGTAAGGCTATCCATCTTACCAGGTTTCCACTGTCTTGATTAAAGATGCTGGTCACTGTTTGTCTATATTAGCCAAAACAAAAGTGAATCTATGCATTAATCGTGCAGATATTCTGAGTCTCGAACATATTATTTGCTTTAATTATCACTTAAAACATGCTTGCATTTCCTTTCCTGAATTTTTCAGCCATAAGAACAAAACGTCAGGCTGGCCACCCCCTGGCCCAGGCTCCTGGGGAGGACTGCAGGGGCCCCCATACAGCTGGGAGAGCATGAACAACACCAGGGAGGGACGGGACTGCCTCACCAAGTATGTATGACTATAAGCACTGGCATGCATATGCTTAAATGTGTGGAGTCATTCTGTTCATGCACAATCATGCACTCATGCAAATAGCTGTCACATCTGGGTGTGTTATGGAAAAACTATAGTGCAGATAAAGTATATGAACCATATGTGTAGTTAAGTTATATTCAGTGGATTCCAGATGTTAAAGGTTTTTGCAATGTAATTATCTTGATATGGCAAATTGCCGAGATGGCCTAGAATGTTGTGAAATGGGAATAATACCTTCAAAATAGAAATTAACATACATGAAACTAACAGTCTTTGTGATGGAGCTCAAACTAGCAGAAGGAGAAGATGAATGATTAGGCTAGTTTGGAAGTGTTGGTATAGGACATCACAATGTAACAATTTTAGACTGGATTACCAAGAGTTGTGAACAGAATCATTAATATAAAAAAATATGGCAATTGTAGAGTATTAAGAACAAACTAGTATGTAGTATTCATACGTAAAAAAGACACCAATATGAACAGTTAAATGCTTAAATACCTGTCAAAAAGGAATACAAACAGCACAGTGCAAACACAATATGCATGAAGAAGTATAACAATCCCGAAGCAGTGGTATAGGCATTGTTTCACCAGTGTGACGCAGACCAGAAACAGAAAGCATTCATCTTTAAACTCAAACTTGTGGCTGACAGCTGCAACCAACACATTTCAAAAGATTAACAGTCTCTGTTTCCAGTTTGCATCAGACTCCACAATTTCATTACCGCTAGGTTAGTAGTTGGCAAGTGTTTGCACATAAGTTGGCGTCTTCCATGCAAATCGCAGCAATCCATTTTTCCCTAGCGACTCGCCGTTCCCAGGGGGTCACTGACCGGTCTCTAGGCCCGAGTGTCTAGAGCAGAGATCCTCAAATCCAGGCCTCGAGGGCCGGTGTCCTGTCATTAGCAGGACTCTGGAGAGCTTGACTGCATACTGCGGAGGTAATTCGGCCATTTGATTCAGGTGTGTTGGGTCAGGGACACATCTAAAACCTGCAGGACACCAGCTCTCGAGGCCTGGATTTGAGGATGCCCTGGTCTAGTGCTTTTGTTTTCAAGGTTTTAAAAACACAGGTGGTGACCAAGAACCAGCCAAGAACCAGGTTAAGAGTGAGAAATCAGAAAATACTACAAGGAATAAATACAAAGCCAAACCATTTAGTGATAAAATTCAGTGATTATAATGTTTTTAAATTGTGGACAGACCTCCTGTCTCTATGAACATGAATGAATAAAGAGACGCAGCCACCTCGTAACGATATGGTAGCTCCACTGAAGCAAACGGTCAGGCACGAGGACAAAATGCAGTCTGTCTGGGAACCGTAGGCAGTGGACCAAGTAAAGTAAAAAAGAGAATCCATTGTTCAAACCTTAAAAATGTATTGTTTTATATCAGATTACAGTGATGCATTGAGGAAGGCATCGCTGTTTTTCCCATTTAAAAAAAAAAAAAAAGGAATCCAGGGCCATTAGTTCCTCCTGTATTTGTAATCCATGGCTGCGTTGATATGGCAATGAAAACACAGGTGATGGCTGCTGGCCCCTTAAAACAAAATCTGAAATTGGTGACTGAAATCATTACATCCTCTTCTCGTCCATCACATCAACTTCTTGCCTTTTTCTTAATTCATTTATAGTATCTGGCATTGTATTCAAATTGGAAGAAAGTCAAAACTCTGCTGCTTTTGTGAAACCCAGCCTGTCAAGAGAAGAGAAGAGTTGTGGCTTGCTGTGAGATGAGCTGACAAGTTGCAGACATACCCATCCCGGCTTTCCCTTCCTTTGCGTTTCCTCAGAACAATTACAAATAATGTCAAAAATCCAAATAACAAGTGAGCTTGTCTGTATCAACCGATACGTAATAAAGCATAAGCACTTTTAGCACAGGGGCTTCCTCTTTAATGAGGAAAGGGCAAATCCTCCTGGATGCAGGAGAGGACACTACAGCGGTGGTTCCAGATGGTCCCCAAAGGTTCTTATCCTGCACTTTGATCCACTAAGCCAATAATAATCAGTAAGTCATATTTCCATGAATCAATGCCAATCATTTGAATAGAAAAGAAAAATCACATTTTAAATTTCACAGTAGATGTCTTTAAACCACCACACACAGTTAAAGTGTATGGTACCTGGTAGTCAAGACTAGGTTAGCTTTGTCTGTTAAGCCGGTTATATAACTCTAATATGCTCTGCTTTGTTCTTGACTGTATTACATTTTTTTTACCCGTTGTCGGGTATTTATTGAAATTATCTGATGAAAGATGACTCTGTTGTTTAAATACACTCGCTCAAACCTGACCCTCCCAGGAAAAGAGTCAACCATTACTCCAAGGAATTATGTTTTTTGTAAACTTTGCAAATTATTATTAATATTATTATTATTATTATTTTGTTTAGTCGTGCAGTGATTTCTCTAGCACTGGGTGCCTGGTAGCTAACATGTAAGCATCTCCAACCAGGTTGAGGCTTAATAATAGAAACCCCAATAACTGCTACCGCTACAGTATATCAAAACCCTGGAAATTCAGCAACATTGCCAGGATCTGGGCCTTTTGTTTTCAGCTTTCCCCTGACCCCGTGATGCCCTCGTCTTTCCTTCTGTGGGATTAAACCCCACCGGCCCTGATAGGGAATGTGAACTGGCACTGCAGATTGGGACGTGCTGTCACGGACAGATTTAGCCTGAGATTTCTGTGCTGAATGTACAATGGGTTAATGGGTTAGAGAATAAGAATTTGGAATAAATGGCATAAAAGAAGTGGGGCAGAGATTCAGATTGATCCAGATTGGCTGGTGATAAAGGTATAATGTGGATGCTTGGAACATGTTTCATCATCTGAACAGATTTAGGCAAAGCTGCAGATACACTGGGATAAACAGATACATTTCACTGGGTCCTAAAAAGTCCAAAAACAGTGTTACCTGAGACAGTACTGTGAGTAGTTGAGCATATCTGGGATGACATAAATGCCAGTATGGATGAGGCAGAAAATTGGTTTGATCTACTGTGTGGATAGTAGGCACGGAACAATGGGATGGCCAGGCAACAATAGATATCCTGTACGGGACTTTATGTGCAGACAGGGAGCAGCAGCTGCCAAGGGAGCCTTTTAAGCTGCAAAAGAGGGAGGAAGCTAGAAATAGACAGAAAGAATGAGTTAACCCCACTGAAAGTGTATATCAGCTCTTAATTAACAGGCACTCTGCATTCTCAGTGTCTCAGCTGAGACAGACGTCTGAGGTTCAGCGGGCGAGAAGTAATTTAATACGGTGCATTTACATTTTAGTGGTGCCCTCACCCCGAGTGCAGTGATTTGCAATAAGGCAAAGAAAATGGCAATGTGAAAATTTCAATATTAACCTATATTTAATAGAGGTGACCACATACAGCATGGCTGCCAACAGCAGAGCAGTATCGATTCACAGCAATGACATCCCAGATTCAAACCCGGGCCAGGGCAGGGTCCTTCTGTTTGGAATTTGCATGTTTTTGTGCTTTCACCGGAGTCCTTTCCGAGCTCAAAAACATGCAATAAAGTGCCATTGACCAAAGCACTCACTTAGAAGTGGAGTCGGTCCCCAGGTGTACGCGGCTGCCTGCTGCTGTTGAACGCAGAGAGCAGCTTTCTCAGTCATTTGTGCACATTTTCTTTGTTTTGTTTGCATTTTATATTGCTGTTATTGTTGTGTGACAGTAAGAGTGGAAAGAGATAGCAGTTGCAGTAACCTCCGCCACTGCAAAATCAAAAACTGGAGCACCTCTATTGGCCACTTGAGGATGGCTCCAGAAGCAACTCAATCCATATAGATGGGCTTTTGTTGCCATTTTGTTAATGTTTTTTGGAGCATTTTTAATGGAATTATGTAATTAAAGATATGGCTTGCTGTGTAATACAGACAGTCCAAGAGAGACATCAGGGTTTCAACCATGTTTGCTGGGTAGTTTTTACCACTAATTAGCAGGTATCTGTCTGTCTGTTGCAGTTTATGGGTGCTGCTCGCTATCCAGCTTGCTAGTTTTAGCCTAGACTCAACATTTTACCCTCCATTAAAAAACAAAACACATGGAGGCAACCAAAACACCAATGTCAAGAAACCAAAAAAGGTGATGTAACAGTAGCTACATCTATCTTTTATATCCAGTTTATGGGTATGATGCACAGCAAATGTCTGCCCAACTGGGAGATGTACTCACTGCACATGCCAATAAAAAGCAAAAACTTCTTTCAAGACAACCTTTGTTGAATTGGTCAGCTGACCAAGATACTCCAGGAAATAAAATAATTAACTAATTTTGCTCAACAGGAAGTGTCTATTGTGCTGGAGCAATATGCACAGTAGGGCAGTGGTTAGCACTGCTGCCTCACAGCAAGAAGGTCCTAGGTTTGAATCCACCACCTTGGCCCAGGCCTTTCTGTGTGGAGTTTGCATGTTCTCCCCGTGTTTGTGTGAGTTTGCTCCAGGCACTCCAGTTTCCTCCCACAGTCCAAAGAAATGCAGTTAGTGGGGTTAGGTTAATTGGTGATTCTAAATTGCTCATAGGTGTGAATGGTTGTCTGTTTCTGTGTTCTCCCTGAAACAAACTGTCCAGGCTGTGCCCTGCTTCTTACCCTATGATAGCTGGAATAGGCTCCTACCTCGCAAGCCAGTACGGTCTAAAACACTATTCAGCGGCCACTTTATTAGATGTATTGTGCTTGTACCCCTTTTTTTTTAACTTTCAGAACTGCCTGAATTCTTTATGGCATAGATTCAACAAGGTGCTCGACACGCATCAGCTCAAAGCAGTCTGGTCTCCTCCTCTGACCTCTGGCATCAACAAGGAATTTTCACCCAGAGATCTGCCTCTCACTGGATATTTTCTCTTTTCTGGAGCATTCTCTGTAAGCCCTAGAGATGGTTGTGCATGGAAAATGCGAGCAGATCAGCAGTTTCTGAAATACTCAGACCAGCCCGTCTGGCACCAACAACCACGCCACGTTCAAGGTCACATAAATCACCTTCTTTCCCCACTCCCATGCTTGGTTTGAACTTCAGTTCAATTCAATTCAGTTTTATTTATATAGTACCAAATCACAACAAACAGTCGCCTTGAATATGCTTACATGCCTAAATGCATTGAGTTGCTGATCAGCTGATTAGATATTTATATTAAGAAGCAGCTGAACAGGTATACCTAATAAAGTGGCCGGTGATTGTACTTGAGTGTAATTTGTATTTACATTTCATGCATTTATTAAATTGCTTTTTTTTGGCGCTTCTGTGCTTCAGTGCAGTTTTCCTCTTCAGCTGCAAACTAACAGAAGTAACAAACAGATACAGCTCACTAGATAACTGGTGTTTCCCGGTCTTCCGAAGGATTCGGGAAAGCTTAGGTCATCTATGAAAGCGATCTGCCAACTGTTCTTATCCTGAACAGCCTGCAGATTCCTCTACGGCTTCAGGAGACAAATGGCTTCCAGACTGCAAATCTGAGCGATTAAATGAACAGAGGACCTGTACTCTCTCCTATAAGTGGCTTTTAAGCATAAAATGTTTTCAACCTGAGCCAGAGTTCTGATTTATGACCAGCTGATTGCACGGCTCAAATCATTCATTCCAAGTTTAATGATCTCTGCCTCTGCAAAAATTATTTCTTCTGTACGACTGAATTCAGCGATCGAATACTAATGCGCATTTAGTCATGTTCTCCAAGAAAGCCGCATTTATCCAGCAGGACAGATTTCATCCCTGTAATAGTCATTGTGCCCATTATGTCATTGTGAAGAGGAACTATTTGGCAACTTATTTTATGTCACTCTGCATAAGTAGGTCAGCAAATTGTCTGAACGGAAAGTGAATTAAAGTCAAAGTTAAATGAAAGACATCCTTGTTCCCCCCCCCTCCTTTTTATGGGAGCATAATTAAATTAGAGATACTGACAAATATATATTTGTCAGTATCTCTAATTTTATATATATCCTTCTAAGGTGATTTTTTTTCTTAACAGGGTAGATTTACATAATCCCAGCCAATCGTTTTACACCCTAACAACAAACAGTGACCTTCTTTTATTTACTCAATATAATTGCAAAGCAGGCAGCTGTGTGGGTAGCACAATAATTTCCCCAATGTTTTTCCTCACCTGGAATTTCTAATGATTCTAAACGCAGAATCAGCCAAGTCTCTTGTATAAATACGCTATTCTATATGTCATGGCCGGGGAGGAAACGGGTGAGGAAGGGCAAAAACGAAGGACTCCAGAGGTAAACATAACTTAAAGGAGGTTTATTAAGGCTGGGAGGAGAATGAACACCAAAATCCTACGGAGGGGTGACGAAGGGAAAACACAAGGAACACTGGAACATGCGGGCACAAAACATCAACAACGCGACAAAGAACACATGGAAACTGAGGGCTTAAATACACAATGGGTAATCAGGGGAAGAGGATACAGCAGGGCACAGCAGGTAAGGCAAATGATACTAATAACACAGAGGAAGCAAAACTAAACACAAAGCACAGGGAAACCAGACTGTCAAAATAAACAGGAAGTGACTAACCAAGGAACATGCAGACTTAACACGGGGAACAGACACACAGACTTAGGACAGAGACGCAGACTAGTTACAACACTAGGAGACACGAGGAACCGGAAATAGCTGAGGGCAAAAATACAAAAGACAACAAAACATGACTCGAGACACAGAAACAATACCAAGAAAACATAAAACACTGGGCCACCGGCCAAGGATATGACACTATAGGCTCGTGGAATGACTGTTGGAACATTTAGAAATGATATTCGTTAGTACTAGAATACAAAACCTGTCCATTAATACTGCAGTATTCTGGATGGACATGTCAGGGCAGTTGTGGATTTGTGGAAGTGAAGCTTACGCACATTCTGCCGATATAAGTAACTCTGTGACTTCCATTATGTTAAAATTTCAGTTCCTGAGGTTATTTTTTATTTTATGTTTTCTTTAGCTTCATGTTAGATTAGCACCGATACACCATAAGTGCAATGGGCTGAAGATGTTCCCTGTGTTAACACCTAGCTATCATGATGGACTGGTTCTTATATAGCGCTTTTCTACTCTGAGCACTCAAAGCGCTTTATATTACAAGCCTCAATTACCCAATCTCACACACACACACACACACACACACACCCTGCTTCAATAATGTTGAGGTCCGGGCTCTGAGGAGATCAATCCATGATTGATAGCGTTCCATTGTGTGTTTTTCTATCCAGATACACTACACCGACAGTTTGTTTGGGATCATTGTCATGCTGAAAAATGGAGCCATTTCCAATCAGATGCTTTCCAGATAGTGGATCAAAATCTGAGAGTTATTTTCTGCTTTCATAATTCTATCAATTTTGACAAGCTCTCCAACACCACTGGCTCAAATTCAGCCCCAAACCATCACTGTTGGACCTCTCTCCTGACTTCCGCCGTACATAATGGTGATGATTTGAACCAAAAAATTCAAACTTAGATTCATCACGCCATCAGACCTGCTGTCACTGATTTTCAGTCCAGTTCTTGTGTAATGTGGCAAATGTGTAACCGTTGTAGACCATTGCTAAGTGGTCTATTATGTGTAGACAAAACACTAGTTCTAACCTTTGAGTTAGGTGCCCTTTTTATGCTTCAGTGATGCATAGGTGAGTGTTGAGTGGCCTAACAAACAAAACATTCCTCTGCAAATTGTAAGGTACAAGGACTGGGCTGAAAATGAGTGGAAAAAGTCCAAAGAACTTTGAAAGACCTTCAGAAAGTCTGGAGAACTGTTGCTCAAGACCACTTTTTAAAAAATGATAAGAAAGTCTGGCTCTTTGGAAGCAAAATATAAAGAAAGAAATATACAGTACACAGTACTGTACATCAATCAGGAAATGATTTATCAATGTTGGGATTTTAGTTGAATTTCCTCCTGTTCCATATTTTCCAGCCAAGTGTCCCAGAGTAGCTCCCTGGAGGAGGTCCACTTAGATGGGGTCCCCCCTGCCCCTCGTCTGGTGGAGATGAGACGGGACCCGGTCCTGGGCTTCGGCTTTGTGGCAGGCAGTGAGAAGCCGGTGGTGGTCCGCTCTGTCACACCAGGTGAGTGTCATGATTGGTTGAAACTCAATTATTCATTTGGGCAACTTAGAAAAAAAGAAGAAGTTACATTTAATTTAATTAGATGCAAACTAATTATACATTTGCCTTAACCCTAGTAAGATAGTCATTGATACACATTTATATGTACCTTACAAGTATAACTTCATTCTTTGTGGGAGTTTGGACTCTGTCCAACTGTTTTGACTTTCTACCCCAGCATGCCTGTGGGACAACTGCTTTGCTGTCAATCGCATTAAAATATGTTCATATCCTGTGTGCTACTCTGCACTGTCAGCCATAATTTAGGTCACTGTGTTTTTTTCTTTAGGCGTAGCCAGACAGACCAGAGGTTTTGTGCACAATTAAGTTTAACAAAATCTTGTATACTGTGGAAGAGTATCTGAGAATAGCTCAATCAATGATTGGACTAGGAGTGGTGAGTATATATATATATATATATATATATATATATATATATATATTATAATAAATAGGAATAAAAATATAAAATCACACTGAAGCATGGAGAGCAACAAAAGATTAGTTCCCAGTGCAAAGTCAGAGGTGCAATGACTGAGAGCCAGAAGAATAGTCCACAGTCAGTACTTTGCCTCTGCTAAGATGTGATAAGAAAACACAGAAAACCAATAATATATATAACTAATAAAACAAACCATCTGATTTGTCCTAATCAGCACATCACACAGTTGCTGCTGAAGGAAAACCATGCACTCTGTCTGCCTGCGTTTGCACAAGTAAGTGGCTGCAAGCAGGAAAAAGCATGAACACAAATTCATGTTTGGGAGTCGTTTCTGCAAAAACTCTGGTTTGACTGGCAGATTGTCAAATTCCTGCCAAACAGCAGTTTACAAACTCCTATTAACTGTCAGCTCCATTGGCCTCACGGACACAGACAGTGATTAGGCATCCCAATAATCGATCAGTGCTGAATCCCAAGCAGACAACTGAACTGATGAATATTCTATTTTAAACGGTTGGCCAAGGAAGGGAATATATGTGCTTGCAGAGAGTAGATTAATGCTCGCACCTATTACACGCGTCTAGACGAGCACAAACAACAAAGTATTTACAAATTAGCTGCGCGTCTGCAGTGTCAATTTAGTCGCAATTGCTCTTGATTTATTTGCGCATAATCATTGGCTGGCAAGACTAAACCTGCCTACCCACTGCTTTGATCAGCTGTGGCTTGTTTGCATGTGTATGTATGTCTGCAGGTGGCCCATCAGAGGGGAAGCTGCTGCCAGGCGATGAGATCATCATGATCAACGATGAGCCCGTCAGTTCAGCTCCTAGAGAACGAGTCATCGATCTCGTGAGGTAGATACAAAATCCCAGTGAAGTGTATCAGAGTTGAAATTTATACGGTGGCGAATTTTAAAGAGATGATAAAAACCCCGATGTCACCCTTCACTGCCGATTGCTGAAAAATAACATTTAGGAAGAAGTTTCTCTCTGTCTTGGTGCAGCGCCTCACTTTATCCACTTTCTGACACATGCTTGGCTCCCTTCCCCCTCCATTTACTGCAAATTTATTCTGATTGGCTGTCCCATGTAAACAACCAGTCTGAACAGTAAGTGGGTGGGGCTGACTATATTAGGCATATTCCCTCTCGTTGACATCACACACACACACACATGGAAAATACAGTCTGAAACCAGTTCTTAGAGCAGACTGGGATGACTTGTATAAATGCTGACCTAATTCTTTTGAAAAATCATGGCCATGTTTCTGAATAATTTATACGAGCATCCACCACTGTAACAGTATATAGTCTTTGTACAGAAATGGTCCGAAAAAGAGAAAATACCCAGTGAGCAGCAGTACTCTGGGCGAAAGCCTGCTTTAAACTGACAGGAAGGCAACAGTAACTCAAATAACCCCTTGTCACAACCAAGGTGTGCAGAAGAGCATCTCTTAAACGTACAGCATGTTGAACCTTGAAGCAGATGGGCTACAGCAACAGAAGACCACACCGGGCTCCACCCAGTGTAAGCTAAGAACAGGAAACTAAGGCTACAGTTCCCACAGGCTCACCAAAGCTGAACAATGAATCTCGATTTCTGCGACATTCAGATGGTGGGGTCAGAATTTGGCATAAACAGCATGAAAGCATGGATCCATCCTGCCTTGTATCAGTGGTTCAGGCTGATGGTGGGATCGCTCAGTACTAACTGAGCATCGTTTAAACATCACAGCCTAACTGAGTATTGCTGCTAACCAGGTCCATCCCTTTATGGCCACAGTGTACCCATCTTCTGATGGCTGCTTCCAGCAGGATAACGCACAATGTCATAAAGCTCAGATCATCTCAAACTGGTTTCTGGAACATGACATTGAGTCACCAGATTCAAATCCAATAGAGCACCTGTGGGATTTGGGGGTAATGGGATTGGCAGTGTGGATGTGCAGCCAACAAATCTGCAGTATGATGATAATGTGGACCAAAATCCCAGAGGAATGTTTCTAGCACCTTGTTCGATCTATGACTCAATAAGTTAAGGCAGCTCTGAAGGCAAAAGGGCTCCAACCCAGTGAGTTGTACTTAATAAGTTGCCAAAAGGTCATTTAAGCAATAACATAAATAAGCTCCAGTTAAAGCAGTGAAGATCGTTTAAATGACAGGATTAAAAAAAACAAAAAAAAAACAGAAAAACAAAACGTTAATTAAAAAAACACAACAACTTTGATGCAATTAAAGTCATTATCATTAATTTGCTTTTAAAATTACAAAGTTTTTTCTAAGTATTAGTGATACTTTCCGCTCCTCGGCTCAATAGTTGGTTAACTCAGTTCTGCTTGTCACCCAAACATAATAATCTGAATCAATCAGAAGAAAAATGAGAATATTTTTGCTCTATCAATGCAGGCAGTGTACGATAAAATATATCATGTTTCCCTTCATAGGAAATACAGCCAGGTTTTTGTTTGTTTGGGGGGGGGGGGGGGGGGGGGGGGGGGGGGGGGGGGGGGGGGGGGGGGTAATTAAATGGGGAAAATAATAATTGTCTTCATGCTTCTGGTTTAAGCTTCTGTCATAAGCACTTCTTGCCAGAGGCATTCAAATCCATTTCACCAAAGCTAATCAAGTGTTGTTTATTTGTCGTTGTTGTTCACTGTAATCATTGCTCTTTTTTTTTTTGGACTTTGTGGCTTTGCCGTCTTCTTGTTCCAGGAGCTGCAAAGAATCCATCATGTTGACTGTTGTCCAACCTTATCCTGTGAGTAGACCTTCTAACACATGCCTGATACGTTTGTCAAAAGGGTTGGTATGATAATTCAAATCGAGAAAAAGTTGTTTCTTTGTTTTTTCATTTTAGAGCCACATACACAAACTGCTTTTTCCATCCATTCATATTTAAAAAGTGTGGAGTTTTTTTTTTTTAATATATTTGCTTTTTTTTTTCTGTCAAATTGATGTTTTCATGCAATTATAAGATGTTCAACCATTTAAAACCACCCGGGTCACCCTTCTGAAGCACTGTTAAACTCGCCTGTATTTAAACAGTAAGGCTACTGATATTCAGTACGTTTATTACTTTAACAAATTGCATAAAAAGACCAAAAACAACAGGAAATTGCTCTAGTAACCAAAGCCTGATATTGCTTGTTTTGTGTATTAGAGCTTCACTGTGATTCCAAAAAGGCAGCACAGTGAAACCAGCTCCAGATCCTTTGTAATCATATTACATTATCATAATCACCCCTTATGATTATGAGCAATTCCAATGCTGCCCTACTAGAAAATAAAGAACCCAAATCTATAATTTATGCTAATGATCTAAATCAGCAAAACAATTAGTAATTTGAGCTTTTCATAAATGTAGTAAATGTTGTTACCCCCCCCCCCCCCCCCCCCCCCCCCCCCCCCCCCCCCCCCAACACCACCACCACCACCCCTTTACACTCAGCCCTGCATGCTGCTGCTAAGTTTACCCCTAAGTCTACACAAGTCTTGTGAATTTGAAAATCCCTGGCAAACCAGGAGCATCAGATAGTACAGGGACGTTGTGCTGTTGCTACGCAAAACAATGCTGCGTTGGATGGCACCAGGAGAAAAGGCTCTTTACCCACAGTGCCGTGTCTCTGCTGCCCACTGTGTATGCGCTGAGCTAAATTAGCTGTTCCATTTCTCATTCATGCAATTGTACCCAAATTGGCTACAGTTCAGCCAAGAATGTAGAAGAGGGCTCTCAGAAGATAGTCTTCAATAAATAGGAGTGAATGCAGAGTACTTATGATACTGTGCAGAAGTCTTGAGCCACATTCATGCCTTTATATTTTCCTAGGAAAATGGATGCAGCAATTTATTGAAACGTGAAAACATGAATGCAGATACAGTATATAAAGTAAAAACAGAGTTTGTACAATTCTAACGAACTTGAAAGTCACTATTTGGTATGACCACCTTTATTCTTTAGCACTCTTTAAGGACCCCATGCCAAGATATGCCAAGTTTTTGGCTAATAGCTCTTTGGGAATCACCTTTTTGATGCAAACATATTATATTATGCCTGTCAGGCTGTGTTATCTTTGGCATTTTGCACATATTCGGCTAAAGAAAGGGAATAAATTATATTAAGTTGTCTGTTATGTGTAGACACAACACTGGTTCATCCCTTGAGTCAGCTTTAAGTGGCTTAAAAAGTGGCCTCTGAAAATGGTGATGTACAAGGACTGGACTGAAAATGAGTGTAAAATCAGCCAATGTCCAAAGAAAAACTTCAGACCTTCAGAAAGCCTGGAGAACATTTGCTCAAGGCCACTTTTAAAAATGATAAGAGAGCCTGGCTCTTTGGAAGCAAAATGTAAAGAAATGAGGGGTGGCTTAAGATTTTTGCACTGTACACCTGCTTCTAGACTTCTAGAGACCATTTTTCAAGAAGGACTTTGGCTTTAAAGCTGAATTCGTGACTGCAATTAGTGGAAACAGCGTCACCGACCCAAACAGGCGTGGCAAGTCAACTAGCCTGATGTACTATTTTTTTTTACTGATCTCAGGCCAGTTGAACCCTGCCTTTAGCACAAGAGGTTTCCAGTGTCTCACCTGAGCTTCATCAGAATATGACGTTATGAGGTTCAGCTTTTAGCCAGCATAGAGAAGTCCTGTAATCACTCTGTGGAAATAAGTGCATTTGAGCAACAGCACAATCAGCTGTTAGTTCACTGCAGTTTCCAAGGTTAAGATTAAAGTCTCTGTTAATACTGTTTCTGTTGAGTCACTCCCACGGTCCATGTTCTTATGCTGTGTATCAGTCCACCCCTGAAAATAGCTTCCAACAACTGCACCATTTCTTTCCCTTTAAAAAGAAAATGAACAGTGCCTGGATTTTTGAATGGATTATTGAGCCTTTTTTTATAAAAGTATATATTTGTGAGCTCTTTTTTTTTTCTTCTGTTAGACAAAATGTGCTTTAGGTGGAATGCAGTAGAAGGGAAGGTGTGCTGAGTTATGATTTTGGTCTTTTCATGGCGTTTGTCACAGTCGAGAATAATGTAGCACAATGCTACCCTTATCATTTAAAGGAGAGGAAATGATGATCCCGTATTTCTCCAACTATATGTATTCATCCCTTCCTACCACTTGTGAATTTTCTCTTGGGTTGCTGCTAAATAAAGTGTGAAGAGTCTGTTATCACAGTCGCTGTTTTTGATATATATTTTAAACATAGATCGTATGCAGCACAAACTGTGACTGAAACCTGTTTTTTTTTTCTCTTCATTTGCACGTGTTTATTCTCCTGTTTATCTCTTTCTCTCCATCTGTTTCTCTCTTTCTTCCCTTCCTCTCTCCTCTTCCTTTCTCCCTCTCTGTCGCTCTTTGGACGCTTGCCTCCTAGTCCCCTAAATCGGCGTTCATCAGTGCAGCCAAAAAAGCCATGCTCAAGTCCAATCCGGTCAAAGTGCGCTTTGCTGAGGAGGTCATTATAAACGGCCAGGTTCCAGTCAGTTCTATCACACAAACACACACGCTCACAAATACACACAAGCTTGTATGACCTATATAGGCAATGCCAGCTGGTTTCCACTTCAGCCAGAGGTTTCAGTGAATGTAAGCCAGTCTCATAAATGAGTTATGACATGGCACTTTTATGAATTCCTTCCACGTATCGAACCGACTGCACGTGCACGGAATGAAAAGCCTAATCCTGTCGCTCCTTTGCAGAACCCGATGAAGGACAACTCTCTCCTGTTCATGCCAAATGTCCTCAAGGTCTACCTGGAGAACGGGCAGACCAAGTCGTTTCGCTTTGACAGCAGTACCTCTATCAAGGTATGTGAATGCCCCCTCCCCCAAGTTCCTTCATGATATAAGCAGTTTCTGCTGCATCTGTAATTACAGGAGGGAGAAATTATCAAGAGTCCAAATTAGTGAGCCTAATACATGCACGCAGACCATGAAATTCACTTCCATTTGTTTGAGCTCTTTATTTATTCAGTCAAGGTGACAAAGAGCATATTCTGATTTTTTGACTGGTTAATTCTTATTCAGCTGTGATCCTCAGAGGCTCCCAGAGTGCATTCAGAAAGCAAGTTGGCATAATGACTTTCTTTTTTTCTCAGCCTCACAGCAAAAGATGTCATCCTAACCTTTACAATATATATATATATATATTTTTTTCTTTTTTTTGACTCACCACTCTCCAATAATGACCAGTAACATAAAATTGGCATGATGATGCCAAATGATCGAGTTGGGGTCAGATCTTCAGGATCAGGATGGTGCTTGGATGATCCTTGTCACAGTGGATGATTCTTCGATGAACTCGGTCACAGCTGCTGCATTCATTTTTTTTAACCTGAGCTCATATATTTGATCTCTGCACACTGCTACTGTTTGTACTATTGCTCCTGAGGTACACCTCATACAAAGGTGTTCCTACCGAAGCTCCAAAAACAAGCAGCAATCAGATGAGTGACAGGCCTGCTGGGAGCAAGACACCGTACTTAGTAAAACATGTTTTGACCTTTTTATACAAAGTTACCACAATGATACGTTATCCTGCACTCCACACAACCTTATTGCTTCTGTAGTTGATTTTGTATTACAAACACAGGGGAAAAATAGTAATTCTGCATAAAGTTCAGGCATATAATGCCAAAATAACCCTCACAGGGAACTTTGTAGTTCTGACCTAGTTAAATACGTTTATACGCTTATATTCTAATCCAGTGTAGACTAAACTATTGCTGGAAAAGAAACTACAGTCATGTTAAAAAAGTTTTCACAGAACTCTTTGCAGTCCTGTGAAAAATTAAGTGCACCCTTCCTGCTTCCATAGGAGTTTAGGCCAGGTGCTCCTAACCAAATGCAGTTGATTAACTGATCATCAACAAGCCTCTGTAAATTCACCCCAAGGTGAGACCATGTAATGATAGTAAATCAAAAACTTCCATGGCATTCTGTGAGCAGAAGCCTCACCTACCTGTAGTTCACATCTTCTGATTGGCTGCCCCTCACAAACAGGCAGCGAATCAGAAGAAAGTTGTTTTAAAGGGGGTGACAAAAAAAAAAAGACGTATTTCAGACACGGATGAACTGAGCAATGAATCAGTGAAGCATACAAAGCTACTGTAGTCGACCCCTAGAATTAAAATACTGAGCGGTAAATGAGCATAATAGTTCCCTTTTTAAATGTACATAATGAAACTGAAGCATAAGTCTTTGTCTATTTTAAGGCTAGCTTGGGAAAGGTTGTTGGCAACAGTTAAAAAAAAACATTTTTGTGAGTTTTTCTGTTATTCTTCCAGGAAGTTATCCTGACCCTGCAAGAGAAGCTGTCAATCAAATGCATCGAGCACTTCTCCCTCGTGTTGGAGCAGAGGACCGAAGGCTCTGGAAGCAAACTGCTCCTCCTGCACGAACAGGAGATGCTTACTCAGGTTGGAGATGTTGCCCGTTCTTTCGCTGTCTTCTTCTCCTTCTCTGTCTCTTACACACAACAACTTGCGCACACACATTCCCGCTCAGTATTCGAGCAGCATTTAGACCCCGATGTCATTTATCAGCACTTGCACAGCAGGGGCGACAGCTCACATTACACCTACACACACACACACACACACGCTCTCACACACACACACACACTCACTCATCCACAGTGCCCAGTACATTCTAATGAGGTTCATCACAGGAGGACATTTTTAATATTCATGCCACACAGTTCAGATGTGAAGAGGCCTGCACGTGGTGCACACAATGGCAGAAGACTCTTTAAGAGTCATTGTTCTGAAAACAGTCTTCTATACTGTAATACACCTGAGTCAGTACTGATGACAGGTGTGTTGGAGAAAGCTAGTAACCCTTGAAGTATATTAAAAAAAAGCTCTTGCCCTGTCTACACTTGGATATTGAATAATTTAACAAATATGATTAATATTTAAAAGATGATGCTGGTCTTGTGGGTTAGTCTTGAATAAGGGATTGAACAACCACAGCAAGCAAGTGATGTTTTTTTCTAGGTTATTCCTGCTGAATTGCACAGTCATGTCTTTAGGTTGTAAAGTGATCTGAATAAAACTAATATGGCTATGATATATATATATATATATATATATATATATATTTTTTTTTTTTTTTTTCTAAAGCTTCTTCTTTAATGTTGACCACTGGTCATAAATCCATTTTATAAAACTATTTTAAGATTTAGTTGTTGTTGTTTTTTTGTTTTTTTTTACCAGTTTCTTTTGCTCTGGTCTGACACTCTTAATTAGCAGTTATGTTGCAGATTTTATATACAAACCCTTAAATTAGTTTATATAATCTGATGATGATGATGCACTTTCCTCAGTTTCTCAGTGAGAATCACCCCTTATGGTGGCGATAGCTATAACTGCCCCACGTGAGTCACGGTGGCTGCATCTATCGCTCATTTACACCACATGCTTATTGAGAAAACATGTTTTCACTTTATGTGTGTATTAAACTACCTTTGATATGCATATTTATACTATGACTCTCATTACTCATATTGATCCCACTTGAGCATCATCAGAACTGCTTAGTCTCTGTTTAACTGACTTAAGCATATTTACACACAGCTTATTGTTTTTCCAGGTGACTCAGAGGCCCGGCTCTGACAAGATGAAGTGTTTCTTTAGAATCAGCTTTGTTCCCAGGGACCCGGTGGAGCTGCTGCGGAGAGACGCTGTGGCGTTTGAATACCTCTATGTTCAGGTGAGGAATGGCAGTAGTAGTAGCACTTAAGCTGACACTTGTTTACTGTTAAATTCAATCCGTCTGCTACCAGATGGCTTGGAAATGATTTTTGATGATTAACAGACCTGCTTAGATTCATACAGAATTAATCCTTTCAAGACAAAAATCCTCATTTGCAAATAAAGTTTTTATATCAACTGTTGTATGAACTGCTTCCCTCTGAAATAATAAATTTCTTTCTGAGGATTCCTTTGATAATTAGTGAAGTGAAATAGCCCGAGAGAAGGGGAGTTAATCATCGTTATTTTTCTGTCAAGAGTTCAGCAATTCGGTGTTTCTGAGTCCTTCTTCAGGGACTGGAAGCTAGAGCTCATCCCTTTGAAGGGATCTCTAGCCATAGAGGTTGTGAACAACTTATTACAGCTCAGTGGGGATGCACTGGTGCTCGAATTGCTCTTTGTAGGGATGAAATGTGCTTCACAAGCCCCGAAAACTTTAGGATACTTACGTAACTGCTGCGCTTCTCTTCATTGCTGCAGAGTTGTAATGATGTGGTCTTAGAGCGGTTTGGCCCTGAGCTGAAGTATGATGCTGCGCTGCGATTGGCTGCATTGCAGATGTATATCCTCACCATGACAACCAGACAGAGTCAGAAGGTCTCCCTCAAATACATCCAGTAAGTTCGCATGAATGAATGAATGAATGATCTTTATTGTCATCATACAGAGTACAATGACATTCAGTTTGGCTATCTATTAGATAAAAACAAAAATAAATATTAAGTAGAATGAATGAAAATAGATAAGTAAAAATAAATTCAAACTTAAGCAGCATCACCAGAGGAGAAAAAAAAACAAACGCATGTAACTGCACGTGTGGGTATGAGCATGTTTTTGATACTCCTAACATGCCTGTAAATGTTAAACTCTTGTACAGGCTGGAGCTCAGCATTAATAATGCATAACAGACTTTTTTTTCTAAAAGTTTTTAATGGTTTTGCAAAAGTTTGTCATAAGCAGACATAGTAGAATTCATTGACCTTGTTCCCTTCTTGGTTGAATGCATCTTTTACATATTCAAGTTTTCTGGTTAAACAAAGAAATCATGTAACTGAAAGAAAGGTTACCTAGAACGGATTGCTCACGCTGACAGACTGTTGTTAGTGTTAGATGTTCTCGTACTTACAGGAAAACAGATGATTATAACAAAGTCTGGACAGCCCTGTGGCCACAAGCAATGGTAAAAGCAGGCAATGTTCATACTCGCTGAATAGGAGTTACATTGAGCGTGCTTTCTTTTCAGTCAGTGTGTGTGGAAATAACATGTGCTGACAGAGCTGTGTTTGTAGTTGGGTTGAAGTCAGATGCGGGTGGTTTTAACTGCCCTTATGCTCTGTTTCAGGCTCTGTATGATGCCGGGGAGTCTGGGTATCACTAATATGGTCATCTTGTGGAAACCCCACCCACCTGCAATTTCAAAACTTCTGTTTACAAGAGGCAGCCAATTAGGAGAAAGCTGGCTTAGAGGCAGGGTGGCCTTAAAGGGGAGAGGAGCTAAAACAACAGTGGCCCAATATGAGATAAACAAAGATTATTTTGAATCGTAAATCATCCAGAGCTCCCCTGGTAGAGTCCAAGAACAAAAATATGCAGTTGTAAATGAGCATATAATCAGTCCCCTTTAAAAGAAGCATAACTTTGGCAGCCAGTCCAGATTTTTTATTAATCAATTTAGGGTTACAAAAAAGGTTGTTATTGTACTTCTATATGGTAATATAATATTGATAGATCAGCTCCTGTGCCACCCCAGTCTAAGTAAAGATCTCCACCTGGCCGCCCCTATATAAATTCTCCTTCACCACTGAGTGAAGCACAGTAAATATTTGGCTTTCAGCACAGAAGTCAATTCATTGTTTTGTTCTATTACTGACAGCTTGTCTGAGAGTAAACATCTGCCAATTTGTAGCTTTAGGCTGCAAGTTTTTAACCACTGAGGAAGTGCTTTTTTTTTTTTTTTCCTGAGGACTACTTTATGCTGAAATCAATCTTCCCTCAACAGGAAGGAGTGGGGTTTGTCGCTGTTCCTGCCTCCCGCTGTGCTGTCCAGCATGAAGGAGAAAAACATCAAGAAGGCTCTGACACACATCCTCAAAACCAACCAGAACCTCGTGCCTCCAGGGAAAAAAGTAACCGTCTCTCTTTGTCTTTGCTTGCCCTTGTTAATAAACCTCTTGACACACAAGCATGCACACAAACACACTTGCCTCTCTGTTTTCTGACGCAATATCCTAAAATAGCATCGCTGCCATACTCAACCTTGTAAAGGTTCTCACCCTTGTCAACCTAAGACCTTTTGTCAAGCTAGACCTTGAATGCTAATGTGGATAACAATGGATTGTCAAACTTTATGCATAATAAGATATGTTAATTTACATACGCACACATGTTCCAGCCGGGGGCAGCTAATCTAACTTGGGGTGAACTTTTTAGCTCTTTAAAAACAGTTTTAATGATGCAAGCAGCTGCCGGTCTTCTCATTCTCCAACACCCATATTAACTTTGATGAGCACAAATCAGCAGCCGGTGATTTACGATCAGTTGTCATGCAAATTAGGTTAGTGAATCAGAGTTGGATATATTGTATTCATGGTAAGCTATCAGCACTTGTTTGCGGGCTCTCGCTGTAGATTTTAATATCCCGTAGAGTTGTAAAATGGGCCATAGGCTGACATTCCTGAGTCTTGCTACGTGAATAAGCTCTGGACATGCCATATTTGATGGATGTGAGAAGTAGATATTATTTCTCAAGCTCTCAAGAATCTCGAAACTCGAAACAACAAGCTGAGTATGGCATTAGTTAAGGGACATGACAAACTCAAGTTCAACCAAAAATCCCAGCAGATCAGTTGATTTCAATACCTATCCGTATCAGGTGATGGCTCATCCGATACCCTTCTACATGTAGAGTGGACAAATCTCATGTAGTGTGCGCCATTAGCCTGCCTGTAGTTGCTGTAGGCAGGCTAATGCATCTGCAAGTCACTTTGCAACCCACCTCCACCCCAGCTCCTTATTTCGTGCTGTGTCTGACTTAATGTCATATATGTTGTCACTGATGACAGAAATATTGAGGCTGCAAAATCAAAGGATTGGGCTACTTATAGTCTATATTTTCTTCTTGTCACATACTATGAAAAGCTCAACACCTACGCTGAATTATGCCATATTATAGTTAATTTCTGTGCACAAAAGAGCTCAATTTATTCAATTAAAAAACACATGGATAAATCACAGAATTGCATTGATGGACATTTTCTTTTGTATTAATGAACATGTATATCAAAGTGTACTTAGAGCTGATCCCACCTGCACAGTCAAGTAGCCATAAATGCTTACCATATTCATTCTGGTTGAATATTATGCATGCACAACTTTCCTCCTCCAGGATACACATATTTTATGCCAATTTATGATGCCACAGAACAAGAAGTCTCCTATTGTGCCTGAGCTTATGAGCAGTAATTTTGTTATTTGCTATGAAATATGATGCATATTCAGAGGCACATTCTCAGTTTTCTAAACTAATAAATGGAACCATGTGCATCTGACAGACAAAGCAAAACCTGAACCTTTGGCCCCCTCAGTGAGGGGATTCAGTAGCTTATGCGATGGGAGCATTTTGTTAGAATCTTTTAGGTCCACTTGTCATCCCCAAAACACAAAGTAAGGTAATACCTTGAAGATTAGTGTGCCATCCATCCATCCAAAAAAAACGTGGCACTAACACAACATGACATAATGGCCACACAAAGCTGTGGGAAAAGCTACTCTAAGATGCTCACTTATAGAGACAACCAAGAGAATATGACCACCATGATTTTTTCCCACAGAAATTACCCCAGTTTCCACTCCATAACACATCACAAGCTTAAGTATAAGTTCACAAGCTCTCAGGCACAACGTCTGTGCTTCTTTGAGTTGTCCCTCTTCTGTACATCACAATGATAAAGTGCCACTCTAAAGCAGGAGCGGGCAGTGAACCTGTATGATGGCAACATCACTCATCACTGGGCATACTGATATTACTCTGTGTCCAATTTAATCAACATAATGCAAAGTACTTAGTAGGTGATGAATGTAGATCAGTCTCAGCACACCTAAACTCCTGTCCACGTTTATATACATATATTGACGCAAGCCCCAGCAGCTTGATGCACTGTCTAATCATTTACATTCACAGACTTCTGCTTTAAACTAGCAAAGTCAGACGTTCCATTAGTTTGTTGTGAGACTGACTGCGTGGTAAAATATTACTGGACTGTGCTTTGGAATTAAGCGTAAAGGGATAAAACCTCAGCTCATGAATGAATGAACATCGGAGCAAAATGAAAGCAGCTGTAATTTGGGGTATTTTGAGTTTAAACTCTCACTCAGCTTCAATTGCTGAAGAGGCACAACTCCACAAAGCAGGGTGCAAAGAGTGCTGCAGTGGAGCAGCTCTGTGGACCCTTTATCAGATTTAAATGACATGATGGGATATAATGGAAAATCAGTGGTCCAGATCAGAATGGTTTTGAGAGTGCTTTACATCCTGACATTAGAAGACAAATGTGTCTGCTCACGGTCAAAGTGATTTCCTTTTGGATGCTTACTAATGTACTTCTCTTCTCTCTGCACAGCTGACCGCTTTGCAGGCCAAGGTGCATTACCTGAGGTACCTCAGTGAACTCAGGCTCTTTGGTGGGAGAGAGTTCAAATCAATACTGCTGGTAAGCCCATTGGATCCAGAAGGGACTTGGAAAAAGTTTGAGAATAAATTTGAGCTTTTCTCTAACTTCTTTGGGAACAAAACACAGCTTTTATTTTTAAAATCTGCAGCAAGGCGAGAAACAGACCGAGGTGACGCTGTTAGTGGGCCCGCGTTATGGCATCAGTCATGTCATCAATGCCCGCACAAACCTAGTGGCCCTATTGGCTGACTTTAGCCATGTGAACCGCATCGAGATCCTCACAGAGGACGAGACCAACGTCCGACTGGAGCTGCATGTTCTGGATGTCAGGGTGAGCACAGGTGTTTTTGAAAAGGAATACTAAACCTAAAAAAAAATATTGCACTGCATTAATTTTAGCATCTGTTGTTTTGCCTTTCTCTTTTCATATCTCTTACCCTTCCATGCTTCCTCCCTTTTTGTGTTCACAGCCCATCACACTGATCATGGAGTCGAGCGATGCAATGAACCTCGCTTGTCTAACAGCAGGCTACTATCGCCTCCTAGTGGACTCAAGAAGATCTATTTTCAGCATGGCCCACTGCAATAGCACAGGAGGGGATGACCCTAGTAAGTTATTATTATAAAGGATTATCCATGTCTGTGTGTATGCGAATCACCCCTTTAGGACAAATTAGTGAACATCCAAAATTGTTCCATTGGAGTTGCAGATGGTGTATATAAAACAAACAAAAAGGCAAAATACTCCACATGAAACTATGAAAACAAGTTGAGAATATGATGACCGTCCTCGCTCTGACACATTTGAAAATTTGTTTTACAGTGCTGCGGAAAACCTCAGACATTTTGAAATACAGCACTGAGATGTCAAGTGAAATAAGGCTTTAAATATTAATCAAAATAAAATCTTGTCTTTGCTGCTGTCTGCAGGTCAGGACCGTGTCCTGGAGTGGCCATACAGCACATCTTTTGGGGACAATGAGGAGCCCGGTCAGGGAGAGATCTTCAACAGAGACTCTGAGTATTCAGGCAATGGGCAAAGGGAAAACAGCATTTCTCCTTACTTTCATGAACCTCAAAACCCTGATAGAGACCTTGGGACACGAAGGAGTCCCTTGCCCCCTCCTCTGCCTCCAGCTATCAGACACAAAACTCAAGACTCGCCTCGGAGTGCCAAAGTGTCATTTATTTTTGAGGGGAACCCACCCCTAAATAAGCCTAAGAACTTAGGCTATGAAAGACTGTTGGAGAGCCCGGAGGTACCCGACCACAGACCACCCTATTTGCACAACAACACAGACTTTCAGCAACAGGACAGAGTGCCATTTCAGTTCAGTGATCTGAAGCATGTCTACAGTAACATTATAAGCGAGGAAAGTAGTGAGGAGCTGAGGGAACTGGTTTATCGTGACATGACAGATGATGCAGAGGACGATGACGATGCTTCTTGTGAAGAAGATTCCACCGGGGGGACACCAGTGGGTGACGAGAGACAAGGTGGTATCCAAGGAGAGGGGTTACCCACAGCAGCTGGCAAAGCTACCTTCCTCGCGCTCTCTGGTTCTACAGATGACATTATCGACCTGACGTCGCTGCCTCCTCCCGAGGGTGACGATGGCGTTGACGACGACGAAGACGACACGCTGCTGCAGACGCTCAACCTCGCGATCGCAGCCCCGCCACCGGGCTTTCGCGACAGTTCAGATGAGGACATAGCGCTCGAGGGAAGGCCTCTAAGCACGCATGACAGTGAAGATATTCCAGTATCGTTAATTGATGCCATTCCGACACATGGGGAGGCGGAAGGGAGCAGGGGAGGGGAGAGGGGATTGGAAAATGCAGTCATGAATACACTGCAAGCCCTGGAAGCTCTCTCGGTGTCTGAGCAGAAGCCTCCCCCACCACCACCACCCAGCAGAAACAATCCAGGTCTGTTTAATACGAATGAAAGCAAAGTCATGTTTGAGCCCTATTTATGTCTTCATAAAGCACTGATTTTACATCACTTTTACTCAGGTTAAGACGGGGGTTACCAACCTTTCTTCATCTGACATTCTCCCTTCAACCAGCACTACTTCTCGTGTTCAAATGTGTTCATTTCAACTCTTTTTAAACTGGATCTGGACTGTTTTCAGCTTCCCATTTAAACTTAGCAATCACATATTTAACAGTAATGGTTAGTGAACTGCCTCAATAGTTTATCCATAACTACTGGCTAACAAACTCAACAATTAATCCACTAGTTTTAGGTCCAGCGCCATTTAACATTCAGTTGTTGATTATGTTTAGTGATACTTTCAGAAATGTAACCATTATTTGTAGCCAACAGTTTAATCTCTTGATCCATACTTTTAGCTCACAATTACAACTGCTAGCCACACTTTTAGCTAATTGAGGTTTTGCAGACAAGTGACCACTAACCACGTGACGTTGCCTACCATTTTGGGCGTGTGACAGTCATGGTGACAGTGTACCACCAAATGAGTAAGACTCCAGTCACAAAGGTCTCTAGAGACTGGTCCAGCCATCTGACAACCACCAGCTGTGAGGGAAAAAAGTGTATCCTTGACCAGCTGCGAGTGGCTGCTGAAGCCAGGCACACAGGCCTACAGAGCTATCAGTAGCATCCACCTGTCACTAGGGGAAAATTGTGTATTCCCCAGCCAGTTGGCAAAAACCTCGTTGTGATTGCTTTGGTCGCTAGCATACTGCTATTTGTTTGAATGGAAGGGATGGACTTGTCTACAAACTGGTGGTGAAACTATGAAAAGCACGACACAAACCTGAATTTGTGCTTAATGAAACATGCTGGCTGTATCTCTGAGGCCTTCTCCATTTCTGATTTATTTTGCACTTTTTCAAGTTGTACTACTGCTCAGCTAGTCATTAGCAATCTGCTAGCACCCAAAGAAATCACTAGGATGTTTTTTGGGTCACCCCCTTCTGTGCAACTGATTTAGGGAATATACATTTTTCCCTCACAGCCAGTGGTTGTGTCACATCCAATATGGCAGACAGCTCTTGAGCACTGTGAGCGTGATGTCACGTGAGAAACTTAAGTACTTTCTGTTGGATAAATTCAGAAACTTATCAAAAACCAGAACCCACATGATCAATCTCCAGTAAGGGAATATTTAATTTGCTTGCAAGGAAATTAAAGGAGCATGTACATCAGTACAAGTTCAGTTGGTTATCTCCTCAGTCATTCTTTATATACACTTGAGCGCAAGAACAGGAAACAAGAGCGCGCACACAGAAAGGAAGTAACAGAGACACTGACGTCTTCCGATGTTTCGCTTACAGCGGTCTTTAAGGGCCTCTAAGCTAAATGGAAAGTTGATTTTATACCTTACTATAGCTATAATTAAATACATGACATCTGTATAACCTCTCACTTCTGTCAACTTCTTTGTACTACCATACAGATATGAGACTCAGACAGGTCAAAGGAAGGTCACCAGACATATGAATCTTCACACTTCTGTCTTACACTTCTGTCTTTGCTTATTATTAGAAAGAAACATATTCTGTACAAAAAGTCATAAGTTTATAGAAAATTCCCCCATGTAGGCATTCTTTCACATAATCAACATTAATACATATAATATAAGCATAATCATTATACAAAAATGGTTATCATACTATTAGAGCATTCATTTTTCCAGCACTTTCCAACATTTTAGCTAGGTATTTCAACAGTTAACCATACCTTTGGATAAAATTTCAAACCTACTATTCCTATCTTCACCTATCTATATCAAGTGTCTATCTAGTATACTTAGTTTGCATTTTACAACATCAAATTCTTTCAACCGCTTTCCTTCACTTTTTGTCCACTACCTATGTATTTACATTATATATTATCCATCCAGCCATCCATTTGTATTTGGGGGGATGGGGGGTTCTAATTAGTTCTACTGATCTTAACTTTGTGTCTCTTACCTTCTAGGTGTTTACATATCTCGTGGCTTTAGCCCAGAGTCATCCTCAGACTCTGGTAATGAGACCAACTCCTCAGAGATGACCGAGATCTCTGAACTAGCTGCTACTCACAGACTCAGCGAGAGCCACATGCGTCTTCTGGTGGCCACCAGGGAAGGATACCAACCGTTACTTGAAGAAAAAACTGAATTCCCTGTCTCACCCAGTACTGGAGGAACCATACAGAAGAAACCTCGCAGTCCAACACGACACCTTCAGCCTCCAGCAGTTCCTCCAAGACGGAGCCCCCAATTAGGCACAACGTCATCAGGTCCAGACAGCTTGGAAATGAGGCCCCAGACTAATCTCTCAGCCACTCTTCAGCGCCCAAGTTCCACCACACCAGGAGGCAAGCACCATAAAAAATCTGCAGACTCCAGCGGGAAGTATAACACATTCAGCACAAGGGAAGGATATCGAGGGGAGAGCACTGGCAGCTGCAGCCATCTTGACTTGGACCAGCGCACTTCATTCTGCGAGCGAGAGGATAGCCAAAGAAGACAGAATTCTTTTTTAGCAGAAAATTCTGTAGCCGAGGCCCATGGAGTCAACAGCCTACCTTGTGATCATCATAGAAGTGCCCGTCCTTCTTCCGCTATCTCTGATCGCTACTCAGATGTTGTCAACTTAGGGGGCTGTGATGCCAATAATGGAGCTGCAGCTGTTGAGCAAGATGAACATCTCGTTGTAGCATCATTGCTGTCTCCAACCAAGAAATCTAGATCAGGGGGATCAGATCAGGGATCAGACATACAGAGTGACCACCAGCCCATTTCGAGACAACAGAGTGTAGCCCGGTTATGTGAATACCATCTAGCAAAGAGGATTTCAAATCTGCAAGGGGAAGCCCACAGTTCACTGCAGGGCTCTCTGTGCTCATCACTGGATGCTGGCGGCAGCACGAACAGTAGTGCTTGTGCTACCCCGACTGATTCGCCCCTCGGCCCTGGCGCGGTTGAATCAAAACACCGCCATTTGCAAAGGCACCCACTTTCTAGTTCCTCCTCCTCATTACTCAGGGTGTTAAACTATGAAGATAACAAACCCGGAACCCCTTTTGGCACCCCTGGCCAGAGCACTCAGGGAAAAGACCTCCACCCTCACGCAGACCCTGCCCTCCTTCGGAAAATGCTGCCCAATATTCACCAACCTCCCACTGGGTCAGAACTGGGCCGACCCTCCTCAGCCACACCATCTAAGCATAAAGACACCACAGGAAATAAGAGACTTCAGAATGATCAGTATGCTAAACAGCAGGCATCTTTGAAAGGGCTGAACCAGAAGGAAGGCAGCGAGGCCTACAGACAACTGATAAACTACCTAACAGTCAGCCAGATGCATCAGGGAGGAAAACTGCACAGCGCAGGCATGGGAGGAGGAGTAAAAAAGGACACCAGGCGTTTTATTACTAGCAACCCCCAGCTTGTTGAAATGGTTAAAAATAGGGGGAACACCATTGCCCGCTGTCCATGTATGCCTTCTTCCATATCATCCCCATTCCTCAGCCCAAATTTAGTTAACCCTAATGCAGCCACCATGCAGGTGGCAAACAAAAATGCACGGTCATACTATTCTGCGACACTTCCCGCCAAACTCAAAAGAAGTCCTGATATGCATGTTCAGAGAAGGAATGAGACTTTAGATTTCAGGAAAGCTACTTCTGAGAGGAGGAGCTCCTTTTCTGGCCTTGAAACTGAGCTAGAGAGGAGTGGCATGGACCCAGAGCACTTTCTGTCCCTCTATAACAGAGAGGGCTGCAATAGCCGTGATGGGGCACTCATTACAGGCATAAACCGTGAGGGGGGAGGTACCACTAATCGTCACCCACCTCGATCAAGAAGCCAACCTAGTGGCAACACAGAGGAGTGGTTCAAATCAGACCCAAAGTCAAAGCATGCAGTTCGTCAATCCCGCCCTAATGATTCCCTTTGTTTCTCTACTGCCCCCAGTGGTCAAAGAGCAGACCTCAACGCCATCTCACTAGGAAGGGGAGACCATCCTTCAGCTTTTGTCAGGCAGGCATCAACTGGCCCGAGAGCTTGCGTTACATCTCCAACCCCCAATCCTCAATCTCCACCTCCTCCACCACCTCCCCCACCACCACCTCCTCCTTTTTCTCTGCCTGTTCAAGTCAACACTAGCTCCAGCAACTCAGGATGCGCACAGGACTCCATCCACTCCATGCAGTCCCGGCAGAGTCAGAACCACATTCAGGCTGTTACCCCGACCCTACCACTCACAGATCCCTTTAGCAGTAGCCTACAACGGGGCCGTGAGCTGAAACGCAGCTCCAGCAATGTGACTGCAAGTTCTGGTAGTGTGGAAGCTCTGTTCGAAAAGCCCACCCGAAGCCGGAGCCAGCAGCCCCTATCACTATCTGTGCCCCCGCAAGGTGACACCAAAGTCCAGCGGAGACCGACTAGGAAGCGGCTCTCCAAGAGCTACTCTCAAGGCTCTGTATCTTCCCACACTACATGCTGGTCTACAGGCAGTAGGGTAGACAGTAGAAGGGCTTCTGTGGCTTTTCCATTACAGAAAGACACAAAGCACGTGAAGGGCTCTCAAAAATTGGACACAAGTCCCTGGAGATGTAATGGACCCTTTAGCTACTGTTTCTTTAAACGTAAGACTGAAGGTGAAGAGGATGAGATTGAATGGGAAAGGCCCAGACGGAGCTGCAGCGGGCCGGATTTCGATGACGATGGTGCTGCTGCATCTGCCGTATTCCCCTGTGGCACCGCACTGGATGCTGCTGGTGAGCAGTTGTATGGCGAGGTCCTAAACAACATGAGCTTCAGTGACCGACTGGCACGAATCAACGCCCTAAAGGACCGCATGTATGGTTTCCCTTCTGGCTTCACCGACGCCCGCCGCGATGCCAGTGAGCTAATTGCATTGGTGAGATCCAGCATAGGTCGCTGTGAGCGCGGTATCCAGATGCCTAACCAGGATGTATCGCAGTACAAACAGCTCCTCTCCGTTGAGTCGAAAGAATTAGGCCGGGCTTGCCGGAGGATGGCGCAAGCCCACAGCGGTCCAGACGAAATGCTGCTAGCTGTGACTTGTAGCTTTCAGGTGCTATGCTGTCTCTGCGAAGCTTGCATGTGTCTGGTTAGGGGACTCGGAGCCTCAGCCTCACACCAACAGAGAGAGGTCGTGGCGAAGGTTGACGAGGTTGTCATGAACTATATCTGTTTGCTCAAAGCAGCTGAGGCCGCCACTGTTGGAGCACCAGGGGAGCACAGCATGAAAGCCCTGGTCCGTCATTCCAGTACCATGTCAGCCATTGCTAACGCACTCACCCGCTCCCTTAAAACGCTGCTTAGCAAGTAGAGGCTACTCCTTATGATTTATAGTGTGGCCTATGCTGTCAGTAGGAGTATGTCTTTAAGCATCTTGTTTGTCTTTGAGTCAGCTGGAAGAGTCATATATTTTTCATAAAGGCCTAGAGCTGTCTCCATATCAAAATTTTAAAAGTGTAAGGCAGAAGTTAGACTAAACATTAAAGTTACATAACACTTGTAATAGATGAATAAAATGCTTAAAGAGAGCCCTCTGACTGCACTTGCTTTTTCTTTTTTGTTCTGATGACAATATTGTAATGCATATTTACAAAGCCATACTGTCACAGACCTTTGTAATATGATATGTACCTAATAGAAACTATACCCTTTTGACGTGTGCATTATGTAACTTATTTAAAAATGTATATAATGTACATAAAAACTATATATAATTTACCGTAGCAGTTTCAAGAAGCCATCGAGTATTCAGTTTGAGTTGCTATAATACTGTGCAGGACTGGGGTGACTTCACTTTCAGTTCAGTCAGTTCATAAGGTGCAGTTTTACTATAATTGTATTTATAAAAATGTACCTGTAGAAATGTGTCAGTGCAGTGAGGAAGCAGTGCAGTTATAGTCACATGCTCACGATTAGTGACTGTTTAACGGCAAGCTCATTACAACCCAGTCACGTTACACAATACAGGTTACACTAAAAAATTACACCACATTCACACCTGCTTTGTATTCTACCACTTAGATTATTTTCTTATTTAAAATAAAAAATTAAGCAGTTTATACTATCATCTTCCCCAACACCAAATATATAAATAATACATATATGAACTACTATTAAAATATTAATTACATAGCAACCTTTTAAGACATATTTCAGATTGATCACACTGTGTTGATTATATCCAATTATTTTAAAGTTTGTGTGTTTTATTATCATCACTTTTGGAATAGATGCCATGCTTGAATGATTTACTATACCACGCTATGTATCAAGATGCAGGCGTGTCTCTTGACAAAGAAGAAATCACTGTTTTTTTTTAGCAACCCACCAACCTATTAAAAGACATTTTGCAGAAAAATGTGTCTTGTTCCGTGCGTCTTTTGTCTTGAATGTTTTACTACAGCATACAATCAGCTCTAAGGTGTTCTGTGAAGTTTGCCATCTTACAGTCAACAGTCAGTAATTTTAATGTCTGTTTCATAAAGGGTACCGTCTGTCAGTTTACACCTGATATATTAGCGTTTCCTATTAAAACACCCACTTTTCAAACTGATGGCAAAATGTACATTGATTTGAACTGTCTACCATGAAACTGCTCATTTTCTTGATGTTTCGGTCACACAGTGGATGAAGTTGCAAGTTGTCTTTTTACAATAATTAAATCCTAACTGTTGAAGAGCTGCAGATCTGGAGTTAAAGCTTCATGTCCTATACAAAGGGTAATTTGACATACATGCATAAATGCCATTATCATTGTGGGGGGGGGGGTCAATGATGGTTTCAAATTGAGAGACAGGGGAGGATGAATGGAGGACAGTTAGTGAATCAGGAAGTGCGGAGGATTAGTAAGGAGGAAGTGAGGACAGGCTGTGAAGAGTGGAAAAGCAGTTGGTCCAGATGACATACCTGTGGAGATATGGAGATATCTGGGAGAAAGGAGTGGACTTTTTGACCAGGTTGTTTAACACAATCTTGCAGAGTGAGAGGATGCCTGAGGAATGGAGAATAAGTGGAGTGGTTCAGCTTTTCAGGATGTGCAGTGAGTTGGTGTGACAGGGAGGGATACTAGGGATAGGGTGAGATGGAGGCAGTGGTGGTGGTGTGATGACCCCTAAAGCAGAGGTCCCCAACCCCCGGGCCGCGGACCGGTACCGGGCCATGGAACATTTGGTACCGGGTCACACTTAAAGAATAAATAACTTACATTATTTCTGTTTTACTTATTATCTGAGTCTGAACGATGTTTTATTTTTAAAAATGGGCGGATTCTCTCCGTTACTTCCCTCTATGACTTCCTCTTGACGTGCCAAGACGTTTCTGCTCACGTGATACATCACCGCTAAAATTAAACCCAGAAGGTTCGTGTCTGTCTAACGAAATTGGTTGGTTGATCTACATTAGGCTTGTTTAAATTTTTGAGTGCTCAACAAGAGTAGAAAAGTGCTATGTAAGAACTAGTCCATTTACCATTTTTATTTATCAACACTGGGGATAGCAGTGAGGCAGACCCAGCCATCAAGCTGACTCTCTCCAGAGCTTGACACCACAGCTTTTATTAAAGCATTTTATTCACAGCTCTGCAGCCACGCTCCATGTAAAATCGGCCGAACCCAGCCAAACCACAAGCCAGCAAAAATAAGTATCACAGAAACAATCTCAGAGCTCACACTGATTAAGCGTTATGGTGAGTTGTATTTTTCATGCGCTTTATACAGTAAAAATCGCCTAAGTCGAAGTCGCACAAATTGGGTTTTCACTCTAGTCAGATGGCATCTCCAGGTCCTGATTTTTCCTAACATTAATTCCAATAAAATCATCACCTAAATCCAGGGGATATTCACGTTCCACAGATGAAAAATCTGGTCCCATTGTAATAAATTTCCAATCAAATGTGATCGCATAAGCTGGATGAGTTTAGCGCTGCCCTCCAGAAAACTGTGGTTCGGCCTGCTTATGGTGGATTTAAGCTTTTGCATTAACACCCATACTGTAAGTTACCATAAACCCTTGTGAAACCCTACGCCACAACCTACACCTTAACCCAACGTGCGCCTTCCTAGAAATCTAACTACATGTCCAGCGCACATGTATAAATGCTGGCAAGAGCATCAGCCAGAATTTTTATTCATCTTACAAGCAAGAAGGTTTTGTGTATTTTAGATTGTTCTAATCATTAAAAAGATAATACCCAACAGTTCTTGTACACAAACTTACCTTTGCAGGTAAGGACCCCGTGTTTGTTTTTGCTTAATTTTGTCTGTCCTGTTCATTTGGTTATGTTTTGTTTTCCATTTCCTTGTGTTTCCCTGTGCCAGGTCTGCATCTTTGTTCCCCCATCTGACTTCCTGTTTTATTTTGATAGTCATCTGGTCCCTGTCTGTCATGTTCAATTTTGCTTCCCCTTGTCTCGTCAGTGTAATTTGGTTCACCTGTGTTCCCTCCTATTTCCACTTCCCTCATTATCCCTCCTGTGTATTTGAGTCCTGTGTTTTTCCTCTGCCTGTTGTTGTGTCCTCGTCATTGCCTCTCTGGCTGACTCCTGTTTCTAGTGTGTGTTTTTGAGTTTATGCTGCTGGCTCCTGTCCAGCCCTTTCTGTGTTACTCTGCAAAAAAAGCTTTAAATTACTGTAAGCTTTTTGCCTGGTGTAACCTGCGTTGGGGTCCTCTATCCTGCCTGCTACAGCGTTCCACGACACAAATAAGGGCATCCTGGCTACGTTGCCCAGCAACATTATGTCTTTGTCAGTGCAACCCTAATTTTGGTGCTGTTTTCTTTAACCAAGACTAGACTACTTTGACAAGACTACTACTATTTCGTAACTACAAACCCCTCTGAAACCCTACATTACAACCTACCTAACATATACATCCTCATTGCCTGAATTATGCTTCTACAGTGAATCTATGCTATACAAGCGGTCAGTGCTATTGCCAGCATTTATACCTGTTTCATCATGGAAAACGTCAACTCTCTGCCCAACAAAAGTGATGAGCCGGAGATAACGGCGAAGACTCAGAAAGTACACCGCAACACCTGAAGTTCCACGTGAACTTCTCCATCAAACTGTTGCTAAGATACAAACTAAACATCCAGAGGCACTCTTCATAATTTCAGGAGACTTCAATCATGTTTCTTTCTTCTCCCACCTGACTGGATGAAAGCTGGCTCTGTAATTGGAGCCAGACTGAACAGAAGAGGTGGTGAAGAAATGCACACTACAGATGTTGGAAGCCATCCTGAACAACTCTGATAACCCACTTTATAACATCTTTATAGAACAAAAGTACTGGAAGACTCTGCAGACTCTCCTCTACAGAAAATCATTTGTACCCACTGCCATCAGGCTTTTCAATTCTCTCACAAATTGCAGATGAGCTATTTCAGACACATTGATCCCAGAGGGATATTCATAAAGTTATTCTTATTTGACACAGAAATATAAATCCACTGCTAGAAATGCAACTATGCATCCAGCCCACACAGATATAAATGCTGGCAAAGGTGTCAGCGCATGTCTAGGCTCTACACTATATTGCCAAATGTATTCACTCACCCATCCAAATCATTGAATTCAGGTGTTTCAATCACTTTCATGACCATAGGTGTATAAACCAAGCTCATAGACATGCAGACTGCTTCTACAAATGTGTGAAAGAATGGATCGCTATCAGGAGCTCAGTGAATTCCGGCATGGTACTGTGTAACAAGTCCAGTTATGAAATTTCCTCACTACTAAATATTCCACAGCCAACTGTTAGTGTTGTTATAACAAAGTGGAAAAGATTGGGAATGACAGCAACTCAATCATGAAGTGGTCGGTCATAAAATCACAGAGTGGGGTCAGAGAATGCTGAGGCACAGAGTGCACAGAGGTCTCCAACTTTCTGCAGTCATTCGCTACAGCCCTCCAAACTTCATGTGGCCTTCAGATTAGCTCAAGAACAGTGCGTAGAGAGCTTCATGGAATGGGTTTCCATGGCCGAGCAGCTGCATCCAAGCCTTACATCACCAAACGCAATGCAAAGTGTTGGATGCAGTGGTGTAAAGCACACCACCACTGGACTCTAGAGCAGTGGAGACGTGTTCTCTGGAGTGACGAATCATGCTTCTCCATCTGGCAACAAATCTGGGTTTGGTTCTGCACAGAGTCCTGACCTCAACCTGATAGAACACCTTTGGGATGAATTAGGCTCCATTTACACAAGAACATTTTCAGATTGTTGGGTCTTATTTTTACTCTTTTTATTTAATGAACAAATTTATAATGCTTCAGGGTAAAATTCCAAGAATTAATTGATTAATTAATTAACCAATTAAATGATTAAATTAATAGTAACTGAATTAAAGGAATAGTTAGCAGTTGACTCAAAGCTCTGAATAGTAGTTGACTGAATGATAAATGAAAAAGTGGATTAAATAATGATTGAATCAAATGCAAATCAAACAATGATTAATCAGTAGTTAAATTAAAATGATCAAATAGTGATTGAATTAACATAACTAAATAGTGGCTGAAGCAGTTGGTTGAATGATTAATTAGATAGAGGAGCAGAGGGCAGGCAGATAGTGGACCAGTAGTCGCCAGACTAACTTTACGGCCTTTGGGAGGCATGTTTATCTTATTTATGGCCTTCCCGGTCTCAGAGAAAAATATATTTATCTTATCCTTGAGGGTTTTGCCACAATATGTGCAATTAAGTGTACAGGACAGAGAGTAAATGTCACCATGTCCTGTTACTAAGCTGCATAAAACTGCCATGTCATGATTAGGGACATGAGAGGGCAGGAAGATGAGATTCTTTTACAGAGATTTTATCGCTGATAGAAGAAATCTGGCTAAGTTTTGATGTTTTTCAGCCTCCCATTTACATGAGAACAGTGTGAAAACAATACTTTTCGTGTAAACAGGGACTTAAAGTGGAGACCGCGAGTCAGGCCTCCTCATCCATCAGTGTCTGACCTCACAAATATGAATGGTCAAAAGAAGAATGGTCAAAAAATTCCCATAAACACATACCTAAACCTTGTGGAAAGCCTTCCCAGAAGAGTTGAAGCTGCTGTAGCATCAAAGGGTGGGCCGACATCATATTAAACCCTATGGATTAAAAATGGGAGGCCATTCAAGTTCATATAGTTCATATATGTGTGAAGACAGAAAAGCAATTACTTTTGGCAATATAGTGTAGATTCAACGTTAAAGTTAAGCTTGATATTTATTCAAATATTTGCAATGGTTTTCATGGAAAATATATCATGTTCTGGAAGATATGTATTTTTGGTGCAAAAGATAACTTGTGCATACTATATTATAAAGTCACCTTATGGAAGTTCAGGGGTTCCCTGCAAAACTATTCCAATTTTAATCTTTCAAATTTTTCAGGCCTCAAAGTTAAAGCATTGCTTCACATATATTCTGCGCTTCCTGTCTCCGTCTATGCCACCGATGTACCATCTACGCAGGTTTCAGGACGTGCAGTCTGGGTTCGAGCACAGCTGGCTGTTCCTTCACGTGATGTTTTCCTCCAAGAAGCAAAGAGAAACGTGAGTACGTGCAGAACGGGCAAGTTTGCCTCATTTGCATACAGGGCGCCTGTTCTGAGCATGCTGTGACGTCAACCAATCAGGTCGCCGAATGGCGCAAACCACGCCCGCGCGGTAACTCCTGTCGCGCGCTTCACAATAAGCATTGTACTGGTGTGCAGCAGACAAAAAGTTGCAAGTTTCTCTTTGTCATCGTTTCAGTAGCTTTAAGTGATAGGGGAGGACTTTTGTGTAGCAGTTTAAGCTGTTTTCCGGAGCAAATTCCTGGCTGCCGAGCTTAAACTGCCACTAGCGCGGAGAAGTTATTGTTCGCCGCTCCGTGGGGTTTAAATTTCAGCTAACAGGAGAGTCACAGGCCACAGCAGGTAGTTAGCTCCGTGTCTTTAACCTTTAGTTTGGTCGCAATGGCAGCTGTGTGCCAGCCACGACGCGCCTTGGTGGAAATACCTGCTCCACAGCCCAAAATTGCAGGTAAGTTTTTAGCTTTTCATTTAGCTCGTCTAACTTGTGTTTGTGAGTGAGGAGCCGCCGTGCCCGCGTTATCGCAGCGCTCGCGCCCGCGCTTAGCAAACTCCGTAATGATAACAGCGCCAAATATAACCCCCAAAACAAAATTAAAAGTATACTGACAGATTCAGTTCGTGCTGTAAGTTTAAATTAGATTAAATATTTAAACAGCGCTGTTAACTATATATATATATATATTTTTTTTTTTTTACAGCTCGAATAAGGAGGTCCTACTTGGAAATATTAAGTCCACGCATGGCCCCGTCTCCACTCCCCAGAGGGAGAAATACAGCTGCAAACACAAAGCGCATGCAGTCATGTAAGTACCAATATTAAACTATTGTATCTCTACTTGTCAAAGCTGGTGTGTGCTTGGTTTTGTGAGCTGACTTTGTAGGAAGTCAAGTGCCAAAAAAAAGACAGCGGAAAGGGAGGGTGCAGAGTGGCGGTTCCTGTGGTCTCTCCTGCCTCCTCTTTGCCTTGGCATACAGTGTTAGGACTTAGACTAGTAACTTTTTTCCTTCAGGGACTGATTTCCATTATTTGTTGTGGTTTAGTATGGCTTCATCATGTTCCTTTGTTTTGCAGTGGACCTGTCAGTTGGTGGGACGTGGGCAGGAAGGATAGAGGAGCAGTGCGAGAAGATGGACGAGCAGGACACCCCGCTGTCCAAACAGCAGCTCGTGCAGCTAATCCGATCCCTCATCTTGGTCGAACAGGTATTCGTCCTGGATGTTTGAAAGTATTACAGGGATAACACTGATTGTTAAGCATTTTGGAAGCAATTTAAGATGTGCTCCACTGTATCCTAGAGCCAAGAGCCCAGGATCATGGCATCAGACCTGAAGTATCTACAGGATGACCTGCAACTAAAGAAGACCAATGTTTACAGATCCATACCTTACTCACGGTTTGGATCCAACAGGGACGCTCACTGCTACAGAAAGGCATACCCCCACCTGGTGGCCTTCAAAGTGAGTGTTTGTCATGCACAGTTGTATTTTAGGCTTTTAAAAGTTGGTTCTTTAAGCGCAAGCCTGCTATTTGTGTCCAGTTGAGCTCCGTTTGTTCTTCTTAAGTACATTTTTGTCATATTAAACACTGCCCTGCAGGATGCCTCTCTGAGCTGAGAGTTTTATTGTTGCCACACTAATCTGTCACCTCTTCGTCCTCCCCCTCAGGTTTCGTGTCAGGAGTGGGGCCAAGTTCTGCTGAGGAACAAAGAGTGGGACGCTGTGTTGGAGCACTCGCTGATGGCGTGGCGTTACACCAGCGAGCTACCGCAGTGGGATACTGCAAGCCACAACGGCCTCCGAGAGCAGTGTTACAGCATCCTGGCGGCTCACAGCCTCAGTGCACTCCAGCACTATTCCCCCGAGCCCAGCAGAGGACGCGAGCTGCTCAGAAGGTAGCGTTTAGGCTCTGATGCAGGTCGTCATACAGGCAGTGTGGCAATGTGTGCGCAAAATCTTGCATTAAGTTCAGGTGGTGCTCCATCAGAAAATTGTGTTGTGAACACATCAGTTTGGTTACTACATAAAACTCAGTAAAGTCTACAGGGTTTTTTTTTTTTTTTATGTGCATCCCTTTGTTCAACACTTTGATTTTTAAACAAACTGAACTCAGGTTGCTCAGAAAGTGGGCCTGCCTTTAATTAATTCATTCATTTTTTTTTTGTCTCTGTCAAAAATATATCAGCAGCCCTCCACAACCTCTTTGCTGATGGGTTGGCAACAAATTATTGATTTAAATATCAAGTTGAAGCAAAGCGACATAAACGTCCTACTGGAGTCGCATCTTGCCACCTGTTGAAAGCAAGTTTACACACCTCGTGGTAAAGTGGCTATAGCTCCAGTCTGCATGCCAGTGTATGTTGTTCTTTGATGTATCCATTGGAGCGTGAATGTTAGGTAGAAAGCACTTGGGTGTAGAAAGAAGTGCTTGTGTGAATATGGGTGAATGAGGCATGCTTTGAGTCAGTAGTAAAGTAGAAAAGCACTATATGAGAATCAGTCCATTACCAGTCCACCTTTTCAGGCCAATCCACATATGGCTGGGTTTGCCTCTCCACTTTCCTTTTTATGCCCATCAGTCATTTTAATTATTTTAGCAACTAAAGTAAAGCACAATGCTAAAGTACAACTTCACTTTGTATTCTGAGGTTGCAGCTGATGTTCAGTTGGAGCTACCTGGACTCTTAATAATCTAGGCAGCCGAAAGGCTATTATTCATAGTACGATTAGCTATTTCTGGATGAATCCTGACTAACTAATGGCTCTTCTGTTTGTTTTTGTCTCTAGGTTGAAGATGGCTCAGCTGTATAGCCAGTCAATTGTCCCCTGCATACAGGAGTTGCAGAGGATTATGGGATGTCCCGATGACTCGCCCATGGATACAAAATGACAGGAGAACCCAGCTAAGAGTGCAGTTCATGGATGACCAAAAAAAAAAAAGATTCATGTGAACATGGTAGTGTTTGAGTAAAAACCACTACAATATTCTTCCACAGGGCATGGTGGCAAGTGCAAAATGAACAAATTCCACATAATGCAGGCTTCAAAAGATAACACTTCCTAGGTGGCTGAAAATGGCATTTTAACAGCATGTGGAAGGTGTTTTAAGAGTTGTTGCACTGTACAGTATGCAGGGTATTAATGTAACATTTTGTTCATACATTACCAGCCTAAAACAAATAGGAGAAGAAACATTTATGTTCTGAAAAATGTTCACTTGGTGCTGGCAGGATTCAAATGTTTGTATATTTTTAGACGTGTACAGTCTAGTTTGGATTGAAAACTGAACTATAAAAAATATGAAATGTCCCCTCTTGCTGCTTTTGCAGGGGTGTGTGTGTGTATATATGTGTTCTTGTTACTGTTTACATTACTTGAAAGTGTGGCCTTTTGTCTTAGACTCTAGTTGTTTTGTGTGTCTTGTGTACACAGAGACTCATCTGTCAATGACTGCACTGTTTTTGTCCTGAAAACTTGAACAATTTTGATAAGACTCCTAATTTAATTAAAGACGTTCTTTAAACTGCACTGAACTTTGCTTCTTTTGTGCGAGTGCTTTGCAGGCATGCCACAGTGCACAGCGCTATTTTTCATGTAGTAACACTGGGAATGTTTTTTTTTTTTTTTTAGGAAAAATGGCAAACTATAATGCTTTTTCCAGCCCACAATATATCTTAGTCTGAGATAATCAGCTGTGGCTGTCAGTTAGCAGGCTTGGATAGTTCATTTGTAGAGTGGAATTTGCAGAGTTCCCTGATTGGGCGCTCCTGTTTCTCTAAGATGGGCCATTACAGCAGATTATAGGATTAATTCATCAATAGCTTGATCATTAGTCCATCTTGGCAGTGTCTGAGCTTTGCTCTTTGAGTTACCACTTTGCACCACTAGGTGGAGCCCACGCAGCACGATTCTCCATCATCGTGTTGTCGGTCTCCAGACTCAGACTTGGGACTTAAGATGAGAAGCAATTTTAATGCCCCTGGAGAAACATCTGTTGCCATAGCACTCTGTAAAGTGAATGTTAAATAATTTTAAATGCTATTTAGGGTTTGAGATAATGAATGGGCGGTCGATGGGGTGTGAGGCTGCTGGGTGACGAGACTTCCTGCTGTAGCAACATTATTTCTCTGAAGAGTGGGATCTCCCGTTATATCACAAATTTTTCTAAGAGGATATAATGATTAATACAATTATTTGTCTCCACGGTGTTGTAGAGTGCAGCCTATTAATATTACTGCCTATGGCAACTCATGCAAATGTGGCCAACCCACTCACATAGCTATGCGGTGTTAATTTATTATCTGTAAGTTGGAAATGAAATGATTAGGCTCATGACGGTTCTGGTTCCGTTAACAAAGCCCACGTGCAGAATTTCAACCTACAAATCCTCCTCTTATTTCTTTCTGCCTCTATCTTTGTTTTCTTTCATTACAGAACAAATGGTACCGCAGGAGAGGATGGTGCCATGCGTGTTTGTTTAAGCCATCACAATAAATTAGCTTTCAGGGTTTGCACTGAGACAAAAAAAAAAACTTAGAATTACAGCTAAGCTGGTGTGGGTTTTCTTCAATCTGTAAGTGCTGAGTAGTAGAACTAGGAGGTTTTTCACATATACCCTAAAGGCATGATGGGGGTTCTCACCTTTCATTCTATAGAGGCTACCATGAAATCCTCAGCAGGATCACGAACTCAGAATCAAATACACTAATAGGTGTGCAGTAATCTGTCATCTTGTAGAGTAAATATTATTTAAAGAAGTCCAAGTCACACTGATGCAGTGAGAGAGGAAAAAAAAAAAACAAAAAAACAGTGCATTACAGCTCCCCTGTGTCTTGGATGTGTTTTTGAGGTTGTCTTCACTACAGCACCAACATCACAGAGGTTCGAGCTACAAAGACAGAAGTCCCTGTTTGTTTGCCTCTCTGCATAGCAGTAAATTCTGTATTTAATCTCCACACTATAAACGCCCCAAACACTGCCTGCTTCTGTTCCCGATAGATTCTGTCACTCGAGGTTAGTCCAAGAGGGAATTAAAAAAATTTTCAAATGAGTTACTCACTGCCTTCCAGTTAGCTCCACAGAGAGTAACGCGGATCCTTAAGCCCCAAGATTTTTGTCGTGATTTCTTGAGCTGTTTCTCTCATATCAAATTGGAGATGAAAGGGTGTTTTGTTTTTCCCAGGAAAGGAGCCGTGCACCCTGAAACACTTACCCAGGCTTCATAGTTTTGGTAGTGTAACAATGCCAATTCTTTTTTAATAGAGTTTACAGTTGTCTCTACCTGTTATCTTCATGTTTATTTATATAGAATTTCACAAAAATTATTTGTTTACTTAGTTTACCTGACTTGTTTGTATAACTCCGGTTGGTGTGCGGAACCTTTCTTTTGTTTTTGTCGTTTGGTTTTCTGGAACAACTCCATTATAAGGAGCAGTTTGGCGCTTCACCCTCACTGTTGCCAACTTAGCGACTTTGTTGCTAGATTTAGTGGCTTTTCAGACCCCCCTAGAGAATTTGTCGCTAGTTGCTTTTTTTCCAAAAAGCAACTAGCGACAAATTTAGCGAGTTTTCACGGTGTCGTCGGCGACTTTTGAAAACCTGAAATCCTCAGCTACTGCCATGTTTTGTGTACATACAGCCTTCGTACTGGGTCTGTTCGTATGCTTTGGCATCGCCCGGGACCCCCAAGAGTACCTGGCTGTTGGTTTGTACCGTAAATCACGTGACCTTAATAGCAGAAGTGGTCCATTCGTGTCCTCGTGATGCAGCTGGTGGACGCCGCACTGACCGGTGGGCCCGTTGCTGTGATACATCAGCACATGCGTCTATGGATTCACTGGGCTGGCTACTAGATGTACAGGAGTACATACAGGAGGAAGCACTTTGGTGAAGTCTACTTCACTGCAGATTGGCTTTGTAAAGAACAAGTCAGACTTTTGCAATTTTTGCTCTGTATCTTTTCTGTTTACATTTTAATAGCACAGCTGTGAGTCTTTTGTTATGAAGGAAAAAAGCATTAATTTATTTGAGGAGCATTATTATTTAAATATGCCAATAGTTTATTTTTGAGCAATTTCTCATGTACATCTGCAGCTGAATGTTAATAAAAGTGTCTGTGTGACATTTGGGACATGTAGCTTTGACTCCGAAGGGCCTTTTTGTTTATACCTTTGGGAAGAAAAAAAGTATCAAGATATATTTTGTATATTCAGGTAAAAAAATATTGAGATATAATTTTTGGTCCATATTCTCCAGCCCTAGTAGTTCAAAACATATTCAGGGTGTTTTTTCTTCACTTTTTGTCTCTCCAAAGATGTTATTCCTCTCTCCTACTGCCTGGCTTGCAACTACATGCAAATAACTAATTATGCAAATTAGGTGATGATGTCATATAGAGACTTCTAGCGACTTTTAGGACAGTCAATAGCTACTTTCCTTACCGAGGAGTTGGCAACAGTGTTCACCCTCCACCTTTTCCTGTGGCATTCGGCGGGAGCGGTGAGTGAAAGTTTAGTGATCATAAACCAACTGCAATAGACAATAATGTCTAAGTGTGTTTGGTTTGTGTAGGGGCTTTAAGTGATCATCGATAATTGGAATGTGATGTTTTATTACTATTTCGTCAGCAAATAAACAGAGATTCCCTCCAAAATATGTCGGTGGTCCGGCCATTATTATCGAACTCAACGCAGAGAAAGGAAGAAGCCACCGGTTACAGTAGCTCATCTTACATAAGATAAAAATCTAAACCAAATAAAACATTGTCTTAGAAGCATAAATTGGTGTAAAAATGCAGGTTTTTTTTTTTACATACAGTTTAATGACAGAGTGCTCTATCACTCTTTGTGAATACAGTTGAATACTGTAAATGTTAACAGTACGGTACTGAACTTTTAAACACTATACAGTAGTACAATTTTTTCCTCTTTTTTTTTTTTTTTTTCTAATTTAAAAGTGTTAAATTGTTGATGCTTTACGTGTTTTGTGGGGTCTGTTTCCAGGAAAAGTTAAGGTTTAGCTAACTCTGTGCCACCATAGAGCATTTAACTGAATACAGCAACATCCCCGTGGTGCAAGTAGTAGGTGAATCACTACTAAAGCATGTATCTTGTCATAGTTCAAAAATCCACACGTACATGGGTGTCTTTTAAAATAGGTTTTTTGGGGGGTTTTTTTGCTTTACTGTCAAGAATAGGCCAAAGGAAAGGTGGCGTATAACATTAACTGCATAGAAACGTTGGCCAATCAGTAACCTACAAATAATAACAGTGCTCAAAAATACCTGTGTACGCGTGTACAGGAGAAAATTACATGCAGTAATAAACTGTTTATGGAGGCTACAGTAGAAACACTAAAACAGGAGAAGAACAGGTTAAACAGTATCTACAGTGGAGTACTGTAATTGGTTTTACAGTAAAAAACTGTAAATTAACATGGCAGATTTAGCTGCCAGTACTTCACTGCAG